>NC_134867.1:30984520-31285770 GCF_049852395.1 Peromyscus maniculatus bairdii
GTCTTGCTACCTCCTCTCTCTCAAGGTCCCTGATCCTTTGTAGGAAGGATGGTGACAGCAGTGTTCCACTTGTGCTGAGTTCCACTGACACTTATTCTCGCCATTTTGATCAGTTGTTATTTTCTGGGCTAAACACCGAGGATTGGTAATGTATAGACAACAGGAAGTTGTTGCATGCAGTTACAGAGAATGAGATGTCCAAAATCAGCGAGTCAACATAGTTGACCTGTGTTGATAGTCTTCCCTCAGTTTCCACGATGAGTATGGTAAGATGGCACTTTCTGGCTTAGTCCTCACATCATTAAAGGCTCAAAGAAGCTATCTAGACTTTCTTTTTTAAAAGGCACTAACCCAAATTATAAAGGTAATATTCTCATGATCTAATTGTGTCCCAAAAGAGAACCCACCTTTATTATTGTTATTTGGAATTAAGTTTCAATGCACTAATGGGAAAGATCACATTCAGGCCATAGAACTATGTGTCTTAGTCTATTTTCTATTTCTATAGCAAGATACTTGAAACTGGGAAATTTATAAACAGAAAATATTTTAGGTATTTTTTAAAATTAAAATATAATCACATTGTCTTCCCCTTTCCTTTCCTCCCTCCATCCTTTCCCAAGACAGAAACTATTTCAGAAAATCACAACTGATCACAATGCAGAGAACAAGGAATGATGTGGTATCCAGCCAAAACTCACATGTCTGTAACACAGTTCCTGCTCCTATGGTTCAGGGATCATTGAAAAAAAAGAAAAAAAAGGATAGAAAATTGTAACATCCAGAAGAACCAGAAATTTTCTGTAAGATTTTGGAGATTTCATTTCCTAAAATGTCAGAAAAGCTGCACCCATGAAGTTTCATCAACATGGCTACCCAAACAAGACTTGGACAAGGACAATACCAATAGTCATGTTAACATGGAAGGGAAAAGCTCATGAGTCTACAACCCTAGACAAAGAACTATAGGTAATTAAGGAATGCTGAGAAGTCTTTCTCAGAAAAGAGAAAAATATTTATTTTAGCTCATGGTTATAGAGCCGTGTAAGCATAGTCCTGTCATCTTTTTTACTTATGGTAAGACCTTTGCGTTATATCATATTGTGACAGAAAAGCCAAAAGGGGAAGCAGGCGTGAGCAGAAGTAAGCCATGTATGAGATACACCAAGGGGAGATGCTACCTTTTAACAACTATTTCCCACAATAATTTACCCAGTCTTATAAGAACCACATTAAGTCTTTCATATGCTTGGATTCCCCCAAGACCTAATTATCTCTTGAAGTCCCACTGTCTTTCAACATTACTACAATGAGTACTAAGTGTCATATACATGAATTTTGGATGGTAAACCATATTCAAACAATAAAACTATGTATCCTTTTAAAAGGTGGAGAAAACCACATTATGCAATGCTGGAACATGGTCCAAGAATGAAGTCGTGTAAGGGGAATTCTGAGTACTTGTGAGAAATCTCCAAGAAAACCAGACAATAGTCTTGTGATTTCAATTTCATCAAAAACATGGAATTGTTCTTGAAATGTGCTTTCATGCCCTTATATACACACACACACTCGGGTGACCTTTTTTAACCCTCAGGATATAAATTGTCGGATGCTCTGAATAAAACTGGCTATTACTTGAGACTTCAGTGCGCTTCATTTTTAGGCTCCATTCTCCCATGTTTCACTGCCTTTACAGCAGTAAACAATACAAGCATTGCATATTGATACCACAGTAACGAACTTCACCATACATTCATCCAAAAGCAACACATGACTCTCACGTAAGTCAAAGTATCAAGTAGTACTGAGGGAGTAAAGCCATTGCTTCCCTTGTCTCCTTTTTTTTTTTTTTTTTTTTTTTTTTTTTTTTTTTTGGTATTTCGAGACAGGGTTTCTCTGCGTAGCTTTGCGCCTTTCCTGGAGCTCACTTGGTAGCCCAGGCTGGCCTCAAACTCACAGAGATCCGCCTGGCTCTGCCTCCCGAGTGCTGGGATTAAAGGCGTGCGCCACCACCGCCCGGCTCCTTGTCTCCTTTCTTAAACCCTCAAGGTAAATCTATAGTGAGAAATGACCATTCCTTATTTGACTAAATCTCAAAGTTAGGAGATGTAATCTGAATATTTCTATGCAGGGCAGTGTTAAATTCTGACATTGACTCTTAGTAAACAAAAGGAAATCTGTCTGGCAAGGTGTTTATACAGGGGCTCTTTCCACAAGGAACTTTGTCACATTTACCAACCCAGCTCTCAAGAAAACAGAAGAGGAAGGAAATCGCATGCTAAAATTCTACAAGAGGAAACCTTCATAACTTCGCCCAAGATGAGACTGATCCAAAGATATTTCCCTCTGAGTTCCAAACCATATTTTCTTTTGCTTGGGAACCTAAAACACAAAAGGGAAAAGTTAGACTCTACATTACTGTATTCTAAGTCTTAAGACTAGAACTAACACTCAATCGAGTATAAACTAGTCTAGACTGTGTAAGAATGTTGTGGGTGGTCAGACAGAGCACGTAGTAAACCTCAGGATACTCAATGTCAATTTCTCTGATTGGTCAAAATATTTGAAAATTTGACCTTATGCAGAGATTAGCATGTTCATTAGCTCTGTGTTAAAGACAGCCAATAATTCTTGGCAGCTCATCCTATCAAAGGTTGGGGTCTACTGGGTAAACTTTGGAATTTAGGCTGGTCCCATAACTTGCTTGGACCAAAACCAAAAATATAATAGAAGAGACATTAGAGGACATCCCTTGAAACATCTTTACTGCCAATTCCAGAACCTAAAGAGCCTTGTACTCTGAAAATGAAGAAGAGGCCTGGACTCTTCTCTTTTCCAGTAACACGTAAGCTGATGCTGCACATGAGGAGTCCATGGGAGGTCAGTGGGTGGCTAGTTCACCTACAAGGTTGTGGGAAATCATAAATCGCTGGCATTTTAGGTGATTTGGCTTGGATATAATTTGTTGTACAACAATGTATAACTGACACAAGCTCCCTGGGAAGAAAAGTCTCTGCTCCTTCTCTCTTCTTGCCAAATACTATAAATTGAGTCAATTATTCTGCTGATAAATGTAGAACACTACTATAGATGAATTTCTAAGCAGTCTTATTAAATAAAGAACATGGAGCCAAATATAGAGGGGTGAGAGTTTTAGAGATTAGTCAGGGAAATAGTGAGAGCCACCAACCACCTTACCTCATCAGATCTGTAGCTTCCAAAATGCAAGCTACTTCCTGTCTAACCCATGCCTTTATTATCTTGCTTTTCTGCCCTCTCATTGGCTTTTAGCCCAGCCTCCTCACTTCCTTGTCACTGCCTGTCTGTACATACCTCCCTCCAGGTCTCTATGGTTGATACTGGGATTAAAGGTGTGTGTCACCACACTTGGTTCTGTTCCCTAGTATGACCTTGAATACAGAGACCCTGCCTGCCAAATGATGGGATTAAGGGTGTGTGCTATCACTGCCTGACTTTTGTGTTAATAGCTTGCTATTTCCTCTGATCGCCAGGCAAACTTTATTTATTAACATACAAATAAAATATCACCACATTTCAGCACAAATAAAATATCACCACACACTACGCACCAAATACAGGGAAGAGACAGGTGGACTAACATTAAGAGTGCCAGCCAATGAAACACCATCTTTGGTCTCCATAATGGAAACTTCTCACCGACCAAGGAGGAATCAGAATGTTCTCCTCGAGAGAAAAGATTATATGGATGAAAAGAAGGGTTGGACAACCCTTATCACCAATGACAGCAAGGATGGAACTGCAAAGTCTGCAACTTCTGGAGAGAACAAGGCTGAAAAACCAAATGGATGAGACTCAACAGGCCAGACTTTTGATAACGGATGAACAAAGCCGTGTCTGGGAAGACCATGTCACAAGTAACAAGAGAAGCTGTGTAGGGGAGTAGAAAATGCAAATAGGAGCGGTTAGGTCGGGAAGGCCAACATCCATTTCTCTGCAATTACTCTAAATACCTTCAAACATTTCTAGGATATGAGAGGGATGAAATGTCATTTTTCTCATATGATAAGACCCTGCCCACAGCTACAGTAAACTGGTCAAATCATTAACCTACATAGACCCCGGCACCAGGCATCAGCCATTAACAGTCCTCCCACACAGTCAACACAACACAATGAATTACTGGAGGAGGGCCCATGACCCATGACACCAGTGGAGTATGGCTGCCTCCCTAGCAAGGAGGCAGCCAACCACAGCTGCTGACCTCCATAAAACAAGGGGAAAGAAGTGCTTTCTCTCCACCACTTAGTTAGTCTAAAGCAAAGGAAGGAACTGGTCCTTATCTACAGTAGGTTTCATCATTTGTGGGCCAAGCACTGCATCACCCACAGACATTGCCAGCCACTTTTTTTTCTTCCCACAGCACAGCTCTAATCACCTAGCACTTATCACATAGAAGGTTTAATCATTTATCTGTCTGCCTCCCTCACTGAGGGCAGTTTCAACAAGGACAGGGTCCTATTCTTTTCTGTTGTGTGTCTCTAGGACCTAGATGGTATTCACCACATGTTTAGTCGATGTAGAAAGAAAAATAACCAGTTGACCGAAAGCAGCTATGCACATCTGTGGCTGTCACAAAGGAGTAAGTGAAGGATAAATGTAGGTGGAGAGACTGTTGGTCCGCCATTAAAGGTCAACCCTATTCTAAACATAGGCTTCCTAAATTTTGCTGAGCACATCTTCATGTCCTCTGTGTGCTGTTGAATTTCCATCATAAACTCCAACATGGCTTTCAGTCAGAGACACAGAACCCTCATAAGGTCAACCCCTCAATACTCTCTCCTAAACAATGGAGTCAGCCGACAACTGTGTGTGACAGGAATAGCTGACTGATTGACAGCTGTCAGTCCTTCTACATAAAGTACCCTTACTCACTTGTGGAGATGTTGTTAGCCTAGAAGGAAAAAAAAAATCAATAAAGAGTGCCTTAGTGAAAACATGCCTGAAAACCATCGTCAGCTTTCACTTTTACTGCGGCTGTTTCCTGGCTACTTGGCTCTTTCTTTTCCTGTTTGTCCCCTTGTTTCCCATTGCCTGACTATAATTTCGAACATGAACTTTGCTTTGCTATTGCTATTGTGATTCTGCTAAACTCGTACTGACTGAACCCATGACATCATCGCTCTGGCATCTGTGGCCTGACCATTTTGTTACCTTAAAGAATTTCCCACCTGCCCTAACCCTGGAACTCACCCTGTAGACCAGGCTAGACTCAAATTCATAGAGCTCTACCAGCTTTTGCCTCTGCTGTGCTGAAGTTAATGTGTGTGCCACCCGTGCCCAGGTAACTCAGTTTTAATATGCATGTGTTTCTCTTGAGAGGCGGGATGAGATGGTAGGGGTGCCAGTGATTTCAGTCAGACAACCTAGTTTCAAGTCCCAGCTTTGACAACTTTGTGTCATGTAGGGACTCAAGAGGGATCTCCAGAAAATGTTACTGTAAATAAAATTTTAAATAACATAAACAAGGCAAAGGGAATCAATGGAAAATTGTGGAACCTATTTCTACAGCCAGGCTCAAAGAGTGGGGAGGGGATATAGCAGTATGGTATTAAAATCTGGTTGAGAACTAGCTGGAGTTATGGAAAAGGCACTGCTTCTCAAAGCTGTACCTCCCCTAATGGGGTATACCTACTTCCAGAATGACACCAAAGCAGAAAGAGAGCAGAAACGATCTTGGAAATTATGTGCTTGGAGATCTGTTGTAAGGTGGTATGCCAGAGTACTGCCAAATTTTCTCATTAACATCCCTCTTTCTGTAGTCTTCCATATGCCCCAATACTTTCATGTCTTCAGTAGCAATTTGTTAGCCTAAAGGTGTGACCACAATCACTCAGGCTTTACTGTGAGCCTTCTGAGGAGTCTCCAGGAACAAAGGAAACACAAATATACATCCTTATAAAAGGAGGGACACAAGTAGGGAAAAGAGAACGAGTTTTATTCTGTCTTTTCTCTGAAAAAGTAAAGTGACGTGATATTAAAAGAAAAGCCCCTACTCGGTAGAGCCCATATTTTTCTCTCCTGTAGGACTCACAAAATCAAACTGAAATGGATCTGTGTCTTCACTAGATGCAGGAATCCCTTTCCCTGATTTCCCTAGGAGAATGCCCAGAATTTAGAGTTTAAGGTGTACATTTGCTTGAGATCCCAAAGTCTAGAGAGACAGAGAGAGATTAAGCCAGCCCTGGATTTATCTTTGCTAGACCGGAGTCATTTAGGATTCTTGTAAAGGGCTAGGCATTTCCAGCAAAGGGATGCATTCAAAAGCAGATTTCTAAATCTGGACCTATTCAATTAAACACAACTCTGTAAGCGCTAACTGTGATGTCATACAGCTAGAAATAGCTTCCACATTTGGAATTACAAGCCTGTCTCTCCGTTTTGACGGTATTGTCCTACTTGCAGTACATTCGGAGTCTTTAGAAGTCACTTGGTTGAATTTCTTCATTCTTTAAATGAAGAAACCTGGGACACAATAAAAATGCAGAGCCAGGACTCACAGTGCTACCAGATGGCTAAACCTGTGCTTTCCTATTACAGCACACAGTTTCCGGACAGTAAAACTCTTTAATCAAGGAACATTTTTTTGAGGTGTTATATTCTTTATAGTGAATACTGTTGGGTACTCAGTTAAATGATGCCATGAGAGAATTCACTTTTAATATAAAAAACACACCAGACAGTGTTCAGCACAATTTTATAAATGTCCACTAACTCCATCTAGGAGGGTCAATATTTCTAACTGTTGATAGACAGTCCACTATCTACTCTATGCCTTCATTTTCTCATTTTTCTTAATGCTATAAACCGCTGAATCCCTTCTTAAATTGGCCTAATAATTCTATCTCTGTCTAAAATAGTGGTTGGACTTCATCTACTAATTTCAATGGCTTTTTATATCATCTATCTGCTGCATGTTTCTGAGATGGTTTCTGGCTACATTAGCAACAACAGACCCTGTCAGAAGTACCCTGTTTGATTTACTCACTCACATGCATCCAGATCTGGGCAACGGGAGAGCAGAGGGTTTTCCGAATCTGCATATTAGTTCTGTGCTATAATGGCTGATGTCAATTCCGACTTTGCCAAACATCTCTCATCACTACAAGCTGTATCCCATTCCAGACTCTTAGGTTTGCTCTCTCTTTTAGGAGCAAGCTCCCTTTCTCATACTTGCTGTATGGATTCAACAATATGGCAATCATTTTTGTTCCTTAAAGTGCCACTGCTGCCGTGGATAAAAATAACTTATTACTGTTGTCAATGCCTGGTTGGAGGAGGCAGTAAGGAAAGATGAGAAATTACAGTCCGACTCTGGATACGTTTGTCTCCCCATGTTTATCCAAACTCCTACTATTCTCTCGCCCGGAGTCTCTAGCTCTTAATCCCAGTTTGATCTGACAAATGGCAAAATCAGAAGAAAATTTCAAACTCTGTGCTGCACCCATGGCTTTTAACTTGCTTTAGTCTGGAGCTCTGGGAGATACTGCCAGCTTCTATGAGCATTGTTTTCTTTACTGGATTGGAAAAAATAGGTACTTTATTGCACAAAATAGTCCATGGCATGCCTTCTGTAAGCTTCTGGGACAGTTGAGGCAATGTAAGACTCAGCCAGGCAAGTCAACACATATTTAATACTAAGGTAAAATGGACCTTAAAGAAAAAAAAAAGGTAAGTTATTCTAAAGCAGAGCGTCAAGAAAGAAAGAATGCTCTCTCCATTTATTTAATGTTTTCCTTATGTTTCCTCTGAATGGTGCTTGTTCCTTGACAAGCTTTTCCTGCCTACTGCGTCCTAACACTTCTCTTCTGGGATGGCTCAAGAACCTTAGCTGCTCACTGGGTTTGTTTATTTACTTACTCTGCCATGCCTGTTCTCATCCTAAGGAGCATATGTCTGCACAGCACACGGTGTGAGAAGTGAGTGTCTTCCTGCATGCTCATTTCCCTGAACTTTTTCACCAAATTGCTTTTTTATATGCCTTTTGCAATCTCATCCCATCCTGCTCAAGTATCCTGGATTAGAAAGGCTGCCTCTGGGGGCTTTTCAAAGGGAGCCTCCCATAGCTTTTAAATCCCCCCAACATTTTATGACGCTGATATTTGTATCTGGGGTAGTAAGCAAGAAAGAACAAAAGCTGACCGGGACAGACACAGACGAATACAGTGGCTTCTTTACTGGGTAATCAGTATTGGAATCACGTGGGCATCTGTAACTCTTCTAGTTCAGACTGATAAACTCTGTCATTTATCAGTAGACATTATACAACAGATGGGGAGTACCTGCTCTCTCTCTCTCTCTCTCACTCTCTCTCTCTCTGTATGTATGTATGTATATGTATGTGTATATGTGCGTGCGTACATATGTGTGTGTGTGTGTGTGTGTGTGTGTGTGTGTGTGTGTGTCTTGTCCAGCTCCTGCTACTTGTGGGATGTCCAGAAAACAGTTTTACCACAGCAAAAGAAACTGTGTGGTAAATGGGAATTCTTAAAAACAAGTTTAAAAAAGTCATACTCTTGACAGGATTACTGCTTTTCTCATATATCAAACTTACAGGATATTATGCCTGCTTTCCAATACAAGTAGGCAAAATAATAGACACTTAATAAAGGCTTAGCAGAAAAAAAGGCCAGCCTCCCAGCTTCTGTGTTTTAAAGCTTTGCAAAGAATGCCTGTTTGAAGTTTCCTGACTTTTGAATCCAGGCCATTTGTCTCCTGAATCCCCATTTTGGGGCATATAACAAACACACAGGTAAAAGACTCCAGAGATCTGTAACCAGGAGTTCTTTGAAAGATTACCAAAAGGGACAGGGAGGGGCTATGACCTTTGCTTCTCCTCTACTTTGTGGACAGCTACATTGAAGGGCAACGCGGCTGCAAACCTTACTTGTTTTCAAAGTGGTCTGCTTGCAATCCAGTGTTGCATAAAGCTTTGGCGCTGCAGAAGAACCCTTCCGAATGTTATTAAGGAGTCTTAGGGCAGGTTTACATTTAAAATGCCTCGAGGTTTGTAACCTTCAACCCAATACTTCAGTAACTACAGGAGAGTTCAGGAGTCTGTGCTACTGGGGGAGATGTAGGAGGCCCAACAATGGATAAGCACCTCAGGTCTCCAGGTGGTGTTTTGGCCTGGGAACCTGGTTTTTCCTTACTAACCCCATGAGATCTCCACCCCCACCCGACTTGCTCTGGAAACAGAAGCAAGAAATGGACCTTTTTGAACTCCCCCAAAATGGGGACAGTCTTTCCACATAGTATTCCCAGTCTCCCAGATGAGAAGCCAAAATGTACAACAGATCCTCTCAAGAACATTTAGGAGACAAGAGAGAGCGCCTAACAGGCGAATTGAATACAGGGGGAAGTGCCTGAGGGGAGGAGGAATCTTCCAGAGCCACAGCAAAGGCTGGGTTTGGAAGAAAGCCTCAGCACAATAGCTTTTCCATCCTGAAGTTCCCAAAACCACACACCTCTGGGTCCTTCCCTTGAGATCAGGTAAAGCACCTTGAAGATGAAGGGTAAAATCCACCTAATCACCCCTGGGACCACCCGCCCAGCAACTAACCACAACTACTTTCATTGAAGGGGAGGGGCGGGGGCCGCGAAGGAGACAGCAGTAGAGAAAAACCTAGGGAGGCTAAGGAGAGCTTTAGAAGGAATCTGTAAGGCAGAAATCCCAGGAAACAAGGGACACGAGGAAGAGGGACGGTTGCCCAGGACTAGTTGCTGGAGTGAGGCGGGGTCTCTGAAAAGCCAAGGGACGCGATCACTACTACGTAGTGTGACCTGCCAGAGGCCGAGGACAACAGAAACATGGGGGCCTGGGGTACTTGGGACAGCTGGATCAGAAGCCTCAGCGCACCCAGTCCCCAGTTCGCCCACCTCACCGGGTCCGAATTATCCCTCCGAGGGCCTCCCCCAATCCTACTCCCATTCTCCCGCAGTCTTTGCAGTGTCCAGAGATGCTCCAGCACAGACCCGGGACCCCTTAGGCGCCTCTTCCCGTCCCTCTGCCAAATCGCACGCCTGTACTTTTCCAGCTCCCTCTTTCTCTCTTGAAATTGAAAGTTATTGAGGTCGCTCGGGGTTGTTGCTCCGGCAGTTTCCTTCCCCGCCCCCGAGCTCCCCCCGCCCCCCGCAGCCATCCCCCTCTCTCCCCCCCCTCCCTCCTCCCGAATGGGGTGCTCCCAGCCCTGCCCAACACTGGAGCGGCTTCTGCTCGGGAACGCCAGAAGCAGCTCGGGTCTCTCCAGCGCCCCTTGGCCATGGCCGCGGTACCCACGGCGTCCGCTCCTCTGCGCTCCCGGGGTCCCCGCCACTGCCGCAGCCACCGCAGCCTCTGAGCCCCAGGGGCCACTGCTCGCCGGGATCCCGTCCGTGGCCACAGAGCCGCAGCGCAGCCCAGGCTAACCTGCCGCCAGCCAGCCAGCCAGCCAGCCAGCCAGCCAGCCAGCCAGCCAGGAGGCTCCTGCAACCTTCCCTCGCGGCGATGACAGCCACCTCAGAGCAGCCGGCTGTGTTCGGACAATTTGAGAATGCAATTGTTGGTTTCCCTGCCCACCCGCCCCGTTTCGCTTGCCATCACAGCACGCCTGTTGGATCTCAGTGGAGAAGTCCCGCTGCTCTGGTTCTTCACCGCTCCATATAGACACGCCTAAAACCTACGTACATATTTAAAAAAAAAAACATTAACTATA
The DNA here is from genome assembly GCF_049852395.1 of Peromyscus maniculatus bairdii. Lineage (NCBI taxonomy): Eukaryota > Metazoa > Chordata > Mammalia > Rodentia > Cricetidae > Peromyscus > Peromyscus maniculatus. The sequence continues at coordinate 30,995,257 of NC_134867.1, forward strand.
ACTAACAGTCAAAAGAAAAAGGAGAGAAAGAAGGGAAACATTACTGGGTTACTATGCACTTGCGACTGATTTCTTGGTTTTTTATCATTTTGAACTTTATGGAATACATCGGCAGCCAAAACGCCTCCCGGGGAAGGCGCCAGCGAAGAAGTAAGTGCAGGGTTTGCTTTTTGGTTTGGGGTTTTATGTATTTTTTATTTTATTTTGTTGTTGTTGTTATTTTGGCTTGTGTTAAGCATTTGCTCCCTTCCACTGCATTCACCTGTCGGGGTCGCCTTGCCTGCCCAGAGTCAGCTGCCAGAGAAAACAGTCCTTCCAGCCTACATCCTATGCGTCCCATAGGAGATAACACTTGGGGCACCGGCTCTCCTTCTCCAGCCATTGCTGGAGTCTATGCACCGGGCGCTGGCCTGGCTCCCGCCTCCTTGTAATTCGGGATCTGGAAATGTTCCTTTCTTGCTTAGATTCACTCTAGAGATTTGTGCTTTCCTTTGGAGGCTCCGACGGAGGCCTAGAGCCCCAGGCTGCTGGGATGCCTGTCCCTGCCTTGGGGTTGCTTGATACTGGCGCACCCGGCACACCGCAAGTTGCCGCCTGGCTCAGGGGAACTTTGGCTGAGCCCCCCCAGGCTGCTTTATGGTAGCTGAGGCAAGCATTCTGGGGCGGGACTGGAGCGGGGGGTGGGGGACAGCTGAGCAAGCCCCTGCGCTGCCGCTTCCCACGACGCGCACACGAGTGGAATAGACAGGCGCGGGGAGCGCGGGGGTGGGGGTGGGGGCTTCCACGACTGTCTGCGGAGTTGTCCCATGTCCCACGCTCCGGGGTCTGAATGCAAAGAAAGTCCGGAGGTTTGGAACTCCGGTTACCGTCTTGCCTTGCCTGCCCCCACGTGAGCGCTTTGGCCTTCTCAGACTCTTTCAAGTGGGTCCCCTGAGACAGGCACATGGTGAGAATGGGGTTCTGTCGCGGCTGGGTGAACCGGTGCCCTTGCCGGAATTAAACGGGGCCGTCCATCCGTCCGGGCAGCCTCCACCAAAGTTGGTCTGAGGCAAGCGGGCATCTTTCAGAGATTCTGGAAGAGATGCCAGGGTGGCTTCACTGTTCCCGGGTGGCCCGGAGCACAGCTCTGCTGTGGGTACCCGCGAGGGGAGTCCTTTCGCAGAGTGAAGGATGACCCTGGCTTGGCGGAGGGCTCAGGAACAGAGGGCTAGCTAGTAAGGGGGACTAACTGACATCACCCAGTAAAGCTGTTCCGGCTGGTCAGCCCAGGACCTTGTCCGGTCTCCCAATGAGATCTCTTCCCAAGTGTCCAGCCCGCAAAACCCTTGGGGCAGCAACGCCTGCAGCTCTCGGGGACACAACAGCACTTGTGTGGGGTGGAAATTTAGTAATCGCCTCTCGCCACTGTTTGTCTCTGCCCTGGCCCTGGACGTGAGGGTCCCCTGAAAGCTCCCTTTATACCGCTAAGCCCAGGCCAGACAAAGTTTGATTCACCTGAAAACTGCCTTTAAAAATCGTGGCTGGGAGGGAGCGCCAGAGGCTTGGAGTCCGAGTTGGCCCCACTGCTTCTAGGATCGCGTCTCAGCGCAGGAGGGCCTAAACTAAACATGTCAGGGCATCCGATTTATTATTCTTGGCCTCTGAGTGGTTTGTATTCTGAGCAACCCTGCCACCCAGTCTATCGCTCAGGCTGTGCGGCTGTCGCACGGAAGCAGCGGCCTGGGGCTCAGAAGTCTTCATCGCCACCCCAGGCAAGCTAGACCCACTGGGTACTGAGTTTCAGGGCCAGTGGGGAAACCAAAGTCAGGAGAAACTCAGCTTCTTGCCCCGCATAGCTCACACGAAACTGCGTAACACAGTCCACTCCAACCTAGTAGTGTCCCCCACCCACGCCAGGGAGCTACATATTTGCCCGGATGGGGCAGGATCCTGTGCCTCAGTGTCACTGGTATCTGGGTTTCTGGCTGGGTGGCTTCTGTTTCTGAAGGAAACAAAAGAAAGTGTGCTATGCGTTCCTTCTCATCTCCTCCAGTGAGATCTAGAGCAGCGGGGGAAACTCTGGGTGCGCACATCTAGGGTGGGACTAGAAGGGTGATCTGTGAAGCCTGAAGGAGACGGCTTTTCTCTCTGCCCGGATCATCCCAAGGCCAAGTCAAAGGCGCCCTCTGGTTGTGCTGAGGGGATGAAAGAGGAAAACAGTGGAATGGAGCTGAAATTCCGGTGATTCTATGGGAGTGGATCTGAAAAGGAGGTCTTGCAGGCTACTCAGCTGCTGCTGCTGCTGCTACCGCTGCTGCTGCGCGCTCGCGTCTGCGTTTGCGGCTTGCTTGCTTCTGCAATACTGGGAGAGGGGCGACCCCTTGCGTCCTCTGAGCAGACAGAAGAAGTATTTGGCAGGCGCCGCATGGCTTTTTTGGGAGCAAGGATCAGAAGGTTAAATGTCCTTGTTAAATGTCCAGAGACTCAAACCTAACGCTGCACGCTCATAAATTCACCTGGATCATGATTTTTTGAAATATCTGAATAAAAAGGTCCTTAATAGTAACTGGAATTATTTTTTTTATAGTGAATAGTAAGGTAGTGGTCCAATTATTTTAAAACTGGTCAGACACCCCTATTTTTTTCCCACGATAAAGCAACTTAAGTGAGTAGTTAAGAGTATCGCTTTTGCTTTGCAATAAATAGCTTCATTTTCTTAAACTTTTAGAAATATTACTAATAACAGAAGTAGAAAATTAGGCTAAAAGTATTTCCTAAAGTTTTTTTTAAAGTGGTCTCTTGAATGTTTCAGTGCCAAAGGTACTTGCTAACAAAGTATGTAATTTACAGAGTTAAATGTGTTCAGATCTAACAACCATAGTTTGTCATCAGATATAGCCAACAGAGTTACACAAATATTGTTTCTCTGCAATAATTAGTATTCTACTGATCTCTACTTGGCAACAAACCAGCAACCCCTAATTATTACACACTACTACATTCTCTAGGGAAAAAAAGTGCAGTTCTTTAAAACAGAAGTCTTGTCCTTTTAAAATATCTATGTAATTATGGTGAATAAACAAGACAAAAATTTACTGATTTTGATTGATATACAGTGCCCAGGGTACAAAGTAATGTCTTTACTCAAAAGAAGCCACCATCCAGCAAGATATTTTAGCAGCAAGCCCTAGATGTGGGTCCTGGGCGCTAATTTACAAAGCCTAACCTCTGTCTTTAAACTCGTCTCCAGCTTTGTAAGCTTTTCCCTTTGACACTCTTTAAAGCCAGCCTTCAAATTTGGGGTTGCATATTAATACAATTTAAACATCATCTTACCACAACAATCGTAATTCCTTCCTAATGCATCACATTTCACCTGCATTATTTTTATGGGACCAGACACTGTCAACTGGCTAGCATTGATCGCCCTTCTGTAGAAATGAGTTTAAGAAACAGGGCCCAAGTAACCTGCCAGAGAGCCAGTGAATGAAACTTGTCTTCTCCCATGAACCTCCCTGCCCTTTATAATTTATACAATGCGTTGACCCTGCCATAGAGAGGATATCAAGCTATTAAAATGATTAGCTTGATAATCTCCAGATTGTCTTTTCCCCAATATGTTTAGAGAATAGGCCATTCTGCTTTAATAGCATAATATTGATAAATATTAATACAACGTGGACAAATGTCAAACAATTACATACCAAACAGGACCAGAGCACTTTGCTTAACATTATTCAATTATCTAAAAGGCTCTATAGGATGACACTGCCCCAGAGGATTATTGTCAGAAGCAGGATATCAGGCACCCTGGTCTTCAGTTGTGGCCATCTATTATGTCATCTTAGTGTTTCTGATTATAGACCATGCATGCTTTAGAAATTCATTATATACCCAACAATTAAGCAGAGCTACTACAATCTGTAGAGAAATGTGAAGAAGAATCACAAATGCAAGAAAAATAATTACACTGATAATACACTTACTGGAGTATATTGATCACTGCGTATGACAGTGTAGCAGATGTTGACTTACGATGTAAGGTTCTGAGGTACTCTTGATTTTACTTCTGGTCCTGGAGAACAAGCTAACAGACAAAAGAAGAAAACACTGAGATCTTAATTTGAATGTTTCATTTGGAGATTGAGAACAACACTTTTTTTCCTCACTTGCTTACATTTGTCACCTGTATGCCTTAGTTTTGAGAAAAAAAAATAGTTTGACAGAGAGATGAGCAAAACTGACTGGAAAAAAGTGCATTCTATGGCCTATCATGTGGTGTGAGTGCAAATCAAAGATAAATCCAACTTTCTAGGAAGTAGTGGCAGGATACTGGGTGAAATAAACAGAAACAAAAGTGCATTTACCTTTCTGAGTTCCAACTAAATCATCTTTGAGCTAGAAAGCTGTTTCCCACACTACTTTGTTCCTACTCTATTTTAAGTCTGTGATTACAGCTTCAGCGGAAAGATGTTATTCAGCACCTGAAAAATGGTGATTTAAAACACTGTCATCTTAGCCCATGTCACTCATTGAGGAACAAGTGAAAAAGGGCTTACTTATCACGAACATTTCAATACTACTTTGAACACGCAGCATGAGCAGTATTTTAACGTGTAAGTGCATAGGCTTAACTAAGCCGTGTCTCCATGAAGGAGTTCCCCGGTTTTTAATGTTCTACAAATTAGGTCTCCAGAAAGCAATGAACTGAAATTACAACATGCAGTAAAATTTGATTTTCAAGTTGTTATAGGGAAACCCTCGGAACATTACTACAAAACGACTTTATTAGACATTTGATCCTTTTAGATTATTTGAATCTGGGTAGGGATCTCTAGGTTGCCACTAAATGTCTAAAATATTTTCTAGTTTAATGTCTAATCATTTTAAGTATGTAGTAGTGTTTTTAATCCTTCATAACAAAGCATTTCAGAACCTTACATAAAGTAGTACTGAAATATTACTCTGAAATTACAAAAATGAGCTTTCAAAGTACAATTATTACAGAAATTCTAATTTAATACTTTTTTCTCTTTACCTCTTTTTAAAACTCTCAACTTAAGTATTTCCCTGATCTGTCTTCCCACTTCCTTGCTATTCATTCATACGCTTTTTCCCACCCACCATTCCCAACTTTCAGTGAAGTCCTGAAATGCCACCACAATGGATACTGTGTTTCATGAAATGTAAGAATTAACTTTGATTGCCATTAGGAAAGCATCTATAAGGTTTGAGAATATAGCGAGAGCCAGTCATGATAATGTCGTGGAATTGTGTTTGACTTAGTGAGCATGGTCCCTTCTTCTTATAGGATATTGTACACTGGTGTTATTTCCAAAACAATAATTTAAAATATCTTGGGTCATAAGTTATGGTGATTTTTGTCTTGCTTTTCATTTTGTTGGAAAATACTGATTACTTCGTTGTACTTTTTGAAAGATTGCAATGAGTACATCATCTTACAAATTACCATCTGTTGAGTCACCTAGTAGATTTGAAATGCTTTGCAAATAAGCCTTAATAGTATACATGAAGTATAAATAGGAATTTGTGGAAGATACTGGCGATTTTTTTGTTTGTGTAATGTACTTGATCATATCTTTTCATTCAGAAGCATCACTAGCATTCTAATACCATTTATCAAGAAGTGCTAAAACCAATGGAATGTTCCATTATCAAGGGTTATAGTTTATCAAGAAAGCTAAATGTCTAGGTATCACTGCATGCCAAGACTCCCATTTTCCACCTGAAAAATCTCAACAACATGACACTTAAATAAAATATCTGAAATCACTTCATATGTGAACACTGCTCATTTACAAAACACCCAATAGCAGTGCCTCTTGCCTTATAAGACCATCTCTGCCTTAGTTATAAGGTTGGCAAGAGATGTAGTTAACCATTTATTACCACTAAAATTCTTTGAGAATTAAAAAAAAAAACAGTGGTACCAAAGAATATGTTCACTCAGTCATATACATGGATAATTGTGACTGTCTGTATTTTATGCAAAATATAATGTAACTCTTCAAGGCACTGTCTTATATAGGGCTGCATCTGACCTTTAATGATTTGATAAAGAACAAGCTTCATAAGTTTGTGAGACTGAGACCTGGAAAGAGAGAATCCCCAATGGGAGTTAGGAAGAGTGGAATAAGAGCTAAAGATCTCAATTCATGATCCAGAATGGTCATTAGTGTTTAGTTGACCCAGACAAGCCCCTTCTACCATGCTTGACAGTATTTTCTCCGTGACTAGATGAGAGAGTTGAGTCATTTTAAAATATCCTTAGATCTACACCATCTAATAGTCTTAACAGCTATTCATCTTTTTGTGTGAAACAAAATTCCTTAGCAGGGAGCTAAGTAGTTCTTCCAAATATACTCATCTTACTCAACTGGGATTATTAGGTAAGGGTTAAAAAAGCAAACAAATAAAGTCTTTCATTTGTAATTAGCAAATTTATCCCAGAAGACATACTACAGAGATTAACCAAGTGATTTCTCAAACTGGAGACTGGGTTACATATGACATTCTGTGTCCTTTAGGTATTGTCTGAAAACTACAGCCAAGGCTGAAATAGGAACACTCGGGCAGGCTCATCTTGTTCTTAAGCATAGAATTCCTGGTGTTGGTTCAGAATGCCAAGTACAGGAATGCTTCAGAGTTTCCCTGTCATAGTAAGGTTTAAAGGTGGCCTGTGAAGGTAAGAAAAAGTCAAATCTGATAATCCACATTTAGGGACAAAAGTCCTACACTATGACACTGAATGATTAAGCAGGAGAATAATGCAGATGACTCATTTGGATGAATTCAATAGCCCTTGGTACTAAACTGAGTAGAAAGAAAAAAAGGAAGCAAGACCATATTTGGCATCAATTTAGGAGCATAAGGATTCAGATGTTGGTAAAGAGAAAAATCATAAGCATAAACAAAGACAACAATGAGACAAGTAGGTTTGTTATGAAATTTATTTTACTTTTGAACTATCTTTAGTTTGAGGAGCTAGGAAGAAACAGGACTTGAGCTCCAATTTCAGAGATTATCAAGGACTGAAGTCAAGGATGGCAGTGTCACTCATAAAGAGAGAGAGAGGGAGGGGGTAGCTGGACACGTGAGATAAAATCCAGGGATGCCTTCCTTTATTTATCAAAAGTGTTTGTGTTGCTGGCATTGAGGCTGCTTCCGGCAGTGTCAGCGAGATAACATTAAATCACCTTGCCCATGTTAAACGTATTATTTTCACCCATGGTTTCTTTTTTATAGTACTTTCTATTATATAAGAGAATGGTTGCTGGCATCATGATCATTCTAAATTGCCAAATCGTGTAGTTGATGATTAGGCTTAGAAGTTCTACTACCTACGGAATGGGTTACTTTGCCACTGATCATAAGGAGAGTTGAAAAAATTTCTAGCAATGGAAGGTACGGTCCTATAAGGTGTTGAACCATTATATTTGGACCTAGCATCTCATAGTGGCATTGTCACTTTCAAGTAGATTTCTCAATGAAAGTATGCTCATCTCAGGATAGGATAAAATTGAAGGCATCTAGTTAGTGTATCTACATTGTGCAACATCCCTAACCAGTATTTCACCAGATATCATGATAATCAGGTCCAAGGTTTTTCATTGGTTCCATCTACTCACTTTGAGGTTTCATAGCAAATGGAGTATATTTTCCCCAGTTTTTTAAGGACTTGGCAGAAGTATGAGTTAGATTTAGCTTACCTTTGAGCACCTCTCTAAAATTAATGTGCAGTAATGTAGGCTGTATATTCACTCCCCAAAATTGTTTCTAGAAATATGCTCAGAAGCATATCTGTAATTATGTCCCAATAGGAAGCACATTCCTGAAAATGAGTGGTAAAACAGCCCCCATTTTATTACTACATAATAAAAACCACCTCCACACACTGTAAAATAACAATCTACGAGCTACTTACTTTAGAATACCACCTTTCAGATATATATTCGGTCAAGTAAGAGAAGGATGGCTGCTTCTCACAGCTACAAAGAAACCTTACAGATATGGGTATAGTTACCTTGACAAAGGCTGTCACATACACGGAACAAGTGTCATTTCAACAGAGGCAATAAAATGATATGCCCAAGTGTGTTAAATGCCTCACAGCAAAGTCCAGCTTCACAGCCCTCAGGGCCACTGCAGCAGTCTATGTATTTTATACGATTGCATTTGTCTTTGAAAGTGAATATTGTGGTAACAACAAGTTCCTTAAGTACCTTCTCACTTCTGAGTAGACACCCTTTACTTGGTATGTTCCCCAAAATGACCTCATTTAGCCCACCTGTCCTAGAAGGAATGTGGAGTTTCCTTTTATCTATTTATTATCATTTATTACTTATTCCGTTATCACAGAGAGGATATTTAGTTCCTATACTGCAGTTGAAGTTTAACTTCAAAGTCCAGGTATTTCAAGATTCACCCTCTTTTCACTCTTGAGCTTGGTACATGAGTCATTATTACATTCTCAAACCCCACTTCAGCCTTTCTCTTTCTTTCTTTCTTTGCTCATATTTTCTCACTTCTTTGGGATCTCCAACTCATCACTCTCCTTTGTCCCCTCTCTCCCTATAGACAGGTTCTAAACTAAGTTGCTGATCATTTTTTATACCACAAGCAATAAAATCACACAATTTATTGGACTATTGTAACATCCTTCTTCCCAAGTATGTCTTAATATCCAAGACAAGATTTACTTAGACATGAAGATGTGGGCAAAGCTGTAATTCCGTAGTTAAATGTCAGAACCCTTGTATATAATTTACAATCACAATTGGCATTTCCCTGGCTAGTTTTTTGTTATCCAGAAAGCTATCTTTATGATGCTTTATAAAAATCTGTTATTTATATTACTTTCACCAAGAACATGAATAATAACCTCCACTCTGAATTTCTGCTTTATGGGCCTTCGTGCAGGAATTGCTGATGCTGAGTTCATATTAGAATCACCTGGAGATCTTTAAAAATAAAAACAACTTGACCAAATGAAGCAGTCACTGGAGATAGGGCCTAGATTGTCTCAGTTTTAAAATGAGTCCTGGGGCTTCTAAGACAGAGGTGAAGATGATATGTTGCCAGACCCTTAATTCAAATATAGCCATTACAACTGAGCAACTGTTGAAAACTATGCCAGTTTTATGAGGGTTAGACAGACAAAATAAACCTATGTGAAGCGTGATAAGGGATGAGATATGTATCACCTGAACAGCCGAAAGCCCCCTCACAGCATGGTATTGTTTCTCAATAGGAAATTGATAAACTCGAGGCACTGACTTGTGCAAGTGGAGCTATCCGAAAGAGAATCAATCACTTCATTCAAAATCAGAGAGCAAGGTGCACACAGGAAGGCATGACAGTGACCTTACCAGGTGCTAGTGATCCCTGCAACATAGCCTTCAGGGGAAGGGGATCGCACTGCTGTGGTGGATGAGGGAGTAAACAGTGCAACTGTAGAAATAAAATGGGGTATAAGCCACACTCAAACTTTTCCCAAAGCTACTTAATAATAAACAACTGGATTTTTTTTTTTTTTAACGTCTTACCAGATGATTGGTAATGTGCCCAAGTATCCTCCTTGTTGTCAGGAAAGCTTTAATGGGAAGGCAACTGCCTAACAAGAAGAACATTTCTTTCTTTTATAGTCTCTACAATTCCTGACTAGCTTAGATTGACTACTGGTAATCGGTAAGACTACTATAAATAGCTGGGTGGGGGAAGCTAGACTCTTTGGAATGGATTTAGTTTGGGGTAGATCATATTAATTCACAGACGCTTGAATTTCACTCCTAACCTGTTCTTCTCTGAGAAGTTGTCTTCATTAACTCTTGTTTATTCTTTTTGAGTCAGTGCAGAGTTTTCAAACCTTGCCATAAACTAGGGAAAGCTCTATGTAAAAACGAGGTGGAAGCCTGGGCTTCCTGTCAGATTTCATTGTGCTTGTTAAGGGGGCTCTTTGGGAAAATTTGGGTTGCAATGAGTCACCAGGCCAAATCCCAATAACCACAATTGCCAGAAGTAATCAGACTGAAGAAAGCCAGGCTCTTTGGGAGGAGGGTCATCATAGCAGGCTTGAGACATTGCTCCGTGGTCAGACCTAGTTACTCCTCCCTAAGGATTGGGAGCAATCATGAGCTACAGAAAGCAGGAAACCCACCCAAAAAACAATGCTTTTCCACTGACTTTCTTCTCAATAGGTTATTCACCCTGAGCATGCACAAGATGGAAATATGCCACCAGCACCACAGGCGGTGGAGGAGGTGGCGGCGGCGGCGGCAGCACAGTGCACGTCACAATCCTCATAAACCACCTGTCTGTCTGCAAGAGTGCAAAACCCACACAGAGAAGGCCTGCTGTCATTATGGCAAGTCTGCCTCCTCCCTTCCTGAGCAGATAAAAAAGAGCCCCAGGAATTCAGTCTTTGTAAAAGAATTATCAGAGGGGAAAAGAAAGGAAAGAGAAAAAAAAAGTCCTCGTAAACATCCTCAGGTCAATTTAGACATAATATTAGGGAAAGGACATTTAACGATAAGAAAAGGGTATTGCATTATGGCAGGACAGAAGTGCTAAAATCTGCAGTTAGAAAAAAGGCCAAGGGCAAATTTAAAATTCCTTGTATGTAAAATAACCCCTTTCAGAAACCTAGTATCAGATAAGTAGAAGTTATCAGCAAAGAAGTGAGGCTATCATTTTAAAGTTTCAGTACAAGAAACCAAAGGACTGTTAAATCTTTCCATTCAAGTAGCACAGAGGGACCTGGCTCGATAATCCAGGGGAAAGTTTGCTTTGACATCATTGCAGTTGCCTGGCATACTCGGGGTGTTTGATCACCTCATGGGATGGATTTTTAATTGAACAAACCCATAAAGCTCCCAGGGCTCACTGTCCTTAAAATTACATATTTCTTCCTAATCTAGAATGCCTTCAGTCTATTCCATTACTACTTTGATTTTAGGCTACTAGATCTTTGTTTACACATATGGAAGCAAACCCCACTATTTTAAATATACAGATTTTAAAGGTACAAATTCATCAGGTGATCAGATTGTTTTAGCAACTGGAAATCTCCAGATAGCTTGGCAGATACATTTTGTCCTCATATATGAAATGAGATGTAATGAGCTGCTTCTCATTGTGGCCACTGTAGGAGAGCCACAAATGTCATTGCATTTGTTTGGAATCTGACAGTAGTCTAGGCACAGAAAAATCCAGTTTTCTTTCCCAGTTGAGCTGTAGAAGTGCTTTGAATGACTCCCACTACCACAGCCACCTCCAGCATCCAGACAGCTAATGAAAACTATTTGTCAATGACTTTTAATATGCTGTTTGTCATTTAAAAGAAATGTTTATAGTTCTGAAAATCTGTATGAAATAGTTTTTAGACAAACTATTTAATTTATAGGCTATTGGGGGGAAAGCAATACAATTCAACACAAATGTGCTGCATTTATGTTGGTATTTGTCTCAGTGGATGATAGTTCCCTCCCAATGTATAAAGCCTGTCTGCTGATTCTACTTAGAAACTGCCCCTAGAACCATAGCTTAGAATAAGTTTGATGTTACAATATACTTCTTGTACAAGTTCCTCTTTGCAGACAATTTATTCAGTCTCTGAAAACTATGTGTCTTCTCTTCTTTAAACTGGGAACCAATGGTGAAGTTATTTTTACAAGAGCAATAAACTAAAGTGATTTTTGAAATATCTTACCTGACTTTCTTTTCATGTTGAAGTACCTTTTGTTAATATAAACTCTTCATGTTCTAGCAGGAAGCTCCCTAAAATTCTAGGGCTGCTTAAAATTCTATGACCAGAAATCCCCTTTCTCCCCGGCTACCAGCCCTCTCCTTCTGGGAGTATGCCAGCAATTTTTCACAATTCATTCTGACAACTGTTCTGGTGTAAATATTTAGAGAAATCCTTTCCATTAAACAAAGTATAAGTAACTGTTCAGAAATGATAGGTCTTTATTCATGTTTGCAAGAGCAGACCTTTCTTTAATCTGATGCATAGATGCCAATACCCTCAGTAAAGACTAAAGGAAAAAGAGCCAAGACAGGAATTAAAATGTGCTGTACGTAATTTGAACTGCAAAATATCACTTATCATTTACCTCTACCAGGCTTATGCTTTAAAAATGCACATAATGTAGAGAAAAATGAATTCATTTCAGTTGGAAATATAAAAAATAAAATGAGTTACCAGTGTTTAAATTGATCAAAAGGGTAGGGGGTAATTACACATCTCCTCATCACTTAAACAGCCCTTGCTATTTCGCCATATGCTCGTCAGAGTGACATAAGCTCTGGTTTCTCTATGATTTCTCAGCAATTAGTATTAAAGGGGATGTGGGCTGAAGTCTAATGCTTATATCCAATATTACTTGTGAGAATAGAGTGGCAACCCCAACCTCAAGGAGTAAGCTCACCACTATGCCCTCTCTGTGTTTCCTGTCCACACAAACTTCTCAAATAATGAGTACACACAGGCTTCCCTCAGGACCCAGAGGGAACTGGTCACTGAGTGCAGCGCTCAGGTGCTCAGCTCTCTTATATAATCAACACAGCAGAGTTAAAGATACGACTCACGCACATCCTCTGGCATATTCAAGTCATCTTTTGAGGACTGATAAATACAGTTTTTTAAGGGGAAAAATAACAAAGAAAAAGGTAGGCAAGTTTAGTAGTACCGACACAATTTTTTGAAAAATTATTTTAAGTCCTCAGTTGACATTGTAGACTCAAGGACGCAGAGAGCTAAGTAAGTTAAGAGTGGTACAGTTAGGCAACTTAATGAATAAAGAATATCGCTGGCTGAAATTCAGATTAGTGTTACAATATCAGTGATCTTATGATGTGGGCTGGAAAATAAGCACAGACCTTAGCCAACTTGTTTCTCCTTCCCTTTAGGATGACACAGAAATACAAAAGTCTGTACTTTTGAATTTAGCTTAATCATTGACAATTTACAATCTAAGAGTACTTGTTAGTCTATGACTTTTTTCTTTATAAAGTAGGGTTTTAAAAAAGTACATTAATATTTTTCCAATGAAAATTTATTATAGAACTTAGATGTGAAGGTGCACACTGCTGGGGGGATGCCTTTCTATATGCTGTAAATGTGTTGCTATGATTGGTTGATAAATAAATTGCTGATTGGCCAGTAGCCAGGCAGGAAGTATAGGATAGGCAGGATAAGCAGAGAGGAGAATGCTGGGAAGTGGAAGGCAGAGTCAGGAGACACTGCCAGCCACCACCATGAGAAGTGAGATGTAAAGTACCAATAAGCCACAACCCACGTGGCAACTTAGAGATTAATAGAAATGGGTTAATTTAAGATATAAGAACTAGATAACAAGAAGCCTGCCACAGCCATACAGTTTATAAGTAATTTAAGTCTCTGGGTGTTTACTTGGTTCTGAGTGGTTGCGGGTCTGAGTGGGACTGGAGAAAACTCCAACTACAGCACACATGTAATCCCAGAGCTCAGGAAACTATGGTTTTGTTTTTGTTTTTGTTTTAGGTGATTTTAGGTGATTTTCAAGATCAACCTAAGAACTATGTCTCAATATCCCCAATGAGATTTTATTCCTGTGCTTTGACATCAAACATACAGTATTTACTGAATTTCAAACTGGTTTACATTTGAATCTTCTTGGTTATGTATAAGGATTTGGTAAAGAAAATAATAAACAGGGATCTATGGGATACAAATGGAAACCTTATAAACTTCATTGTAAGAGAATTGTAACTTTTGACTGACCTTCTCAAAACTGGCATAATTTTCTACTTTTTTTTTTTTTTTCCGAGATAGGGTTTCTCTGTGTAGCTTTGGTGCCTGTCCCGGATCTCTCTCTGTAGACCAGGCTGGCCTCGAACTCACAGAGATCTGTCTGGCTTTGCCTCCTGAGTGCTGGGATTAAAGGCATATGCCACCACCGCCCAGCTATTTTTTTTTTATTTTGGCTACAGTGAGAAATGACTTGGAGGTAGAAGGCAAAGAAGTTTGATTTATAATTTATAGACTGTGGTACAGTTTCCCAAATCATTTAGTCTGTGATTAGGTTGTGGCCACTGTAAAGCAGCTCTGTACTTCTTCATTTTCCATAGGTTACAGACCTTAAGTTCCTTCAATAGTAACATCAATCAAGTTTTTCTTACCTTCTTGCCATACACTCTAACCATACAAAGTTATCTGTCAAAGCTCTGTGGATATGGAGTTAGGACTTAAATTTAAAAGTGTAAGTGTTTCTTTGTATGTTCATATACTTTTATGTATGTATGTATATATGTATGTTTTTAAAAGATAAGCAGAAACTAGTCTATTAGAGGAAAATACAGTGCAAAAAAAAAAAAAAAGAAATTCAACTTTGCCCTAGTTAAATTATCATATATTTCATTGAATAAATACTTACTGAACACTTATCGTGTATTATAGTTACCCAAGCAACTAAAACACACCTGAAAACTACTCTTGTTCCATTTTTCAGTTGTTAAAATATTGGGTTAAGATGCCAGAATTTAGATAGATAGATAGATAGATAGATAGATAGATAGATAGATAGATAGATAGATAGATAGATAGATAGACAGATAGACAGATAGACAGATAGACAGATAGACAGACAGACAGACAGACAGACAGACAGACAGACAGACAGACAGACAGATAGATAGATAGATAGATAGATAGATAGACAGACAGACAGACAGACAATATGGCTAAAGGTAGAAAGGCAAGATATCATTTCTAAGCTGTGACACACTCTTTTTTCAGATGTGTTTGAGTAGAAATGGAAATTATATTATTTGCAATGAGTGAGTCCAAGCCGTATCCAAATATTTATCTGGAGAACAGTATTGTGGAGATGAAGCACAAAGATGGAAGGAAACAGCCTACAACACTGGAATTTATTAGGCCTCCCAGCATTTTCTTGTCTTAAAATTTATGGCCAGTGAATAGGAGTCATCACTTAGTGTGACCTTTGTGACAATCACAGGAAATATGCTATGCGTACTATAAACATAGTTGGCATTGTTAGGTGAAGCTTGTAATGGACTGGCGTAGTTTGGCTGAGCAAATTTCCATTTTGAGTGCATTGATTAATTTCTATAGCTGAGTTTTCACACTGCTTCATAACTGGAATTACTTTTACCAAACAAACACTGAAATATTTTCTGTTTAAAAAGAGTGCATTTTTGTTCATCTATCCAAGGAATTTCTCAAACCTTTTATGGTAACCAGCCCCTTGATCACTACGTGGAACACACAACCAGATCTACTTCAAGCTCTAACTTGGCAAATGTATGTCAACACAATTTTTGGATTTCTGCTGTAAGTCTGTTGATGATCAAATGTTGATAACTTTGAAAAGGTTCATTCCTAAAATTCAAAGACATGAAAATAATTTGATTCAGATCTGTTTTTAAAGTTATAATTAACTCATGAAGGGTTTTAAGTAGAGAAAGGTAACTATCAGCCACTTTTTACATGTGTTATTTTGTGTTACCACATGCAACAAGTGCATAATACATTGATAACCATCTTATAATTAAGAAACCTAATGGAAAACATTTAGGGAGTATGTCAAAATGATACAGATTTGATAGATCCAAAAACTAATGTAACAGACTTCACTATGACACTCTGCTTTTCATTAGGCCTATTAAAGAGGATACCCAGGGGGCAGAGGAGGTTAGAGGAGGACATTCCTCTACAGTGGAGATGGGAATATTATTACTTCATTAGGCAAAATGTCATTCTGAGACAAGGAATAAACCAGAATAATTGAGAGTGGTTACTGGGAAGTAGAAAGGGACATTAAACTGTTTTATAGTAGATCAATGTGATCAGAACAGGTGTTTCTATATGGTTATTCTGGTCGCTAATCAACATCAGTAGTATTGGTGGGAAATAAAAGATCTAAACTCTATTCATCACAGCAGTACAATGTGTAGGGAAGGGTGATTGGAGATGGGGATGAAGAGGGCTCCTGGATTTCTGACTTTAGGAACTAAATGGTGCCATTTTACAAATTTGTCTTTTCAAAGAGAACTGCCTGTTCTTAGATTAAAGTTTTACTTCACATGCTCTTCATTTCCTTACTGAAGGACATGCCACTCACAAAGTCCTAATGGTCTATAGCTTATGATGATGCACCACATAGAAAGCAAACCATTCCTGTCAAAGTATCAAACTTCTCATCAAGTTATCAGTTTCCCACCTACGGTGTTCTTATTCTATTCTTGAGGATGAAGAAGTCTCTAACAGTTCCTATGCTGGTGAAGTATCACTTTGGTATTATTAACAGCAACTCATTTCACTGATTTGAATGGTATGTAGACACTGTCTCGTCATTATTGAATTTGTTCAACATCCTTTTAAAATGAACAAAACATGTTTACCCATAGTCATGTAACAAAATTCTGAGGTACCCTTTGCATAGCATTTTCTTACAGTCCCAGTAAGCAGCAAAAAAAAAAAAAGTATGAAAGGAGGGTATTTGCTTTTTTTCCCCAATATTAGTCTGAGAGATTTCCTATACTCATAAATCCCCTAATATTTCTGCTGAAATATCTAATATTTTCATAATTTCTTTGGATTTGGCTTCAACAGCAGGTAGGTGTTGAGAGTCTTTCTCTGTTCCATCAGCTCACAAATAAATGATAGGAAAACTTATTATTAATTATGACTTTAATTATGAAAGCTCGGCCTATAGCTTAGGCTTGTTCCACTAGCTCTTGCAACTTCAATTAACCTAGTTATATTAATCTATGTTTTGCCTCATGGCTTTTTACCTCTCTTCCATCTTGCACCTCCTGTTTCCTCTCCATGTTCTCTGGAGTCTCTTCTGTGCCTAGATTCATTTCCTGTTCCTTCCTTTGCCTGGAAGTCCTGCCTAACGTCTTCCTGGCTAGCTGTTGGCCATTCAATTCTTTATTAAGCCAATCATAAGACACTTTGGCAAAGCACATCTTTACAGTGTACAAAGAGATTATTGCACAATATTTCCCCTTTTTTGTGTAAATAAAAAGGAAAGGTTTTGACTCTAACACAGTAAAACTATATACAATATGAGCAATTATCAGGAAAGAATTACATGTACAATATCCAGTCCATTTGTATTTGGCAAATGCAGAGAAAGTACTGTATTATCTATCCTATCTGTCTTAACGTGTATTACCATCCTAAAAATATCAAGGGAAATCTTTGTTACATGTGAGATTTTTACCTGCTAACAAGACTTTTACTGCCAGATCTTTAAGATCCTGTTTAATTGAATTCCTATCATGGGAAGAAAGAAATCTCTAGGCAAAAACACCAAGCCTTATTTGACAAACCACCCAAAGGAAAAAGAAGAATGGATTGCTCTCTGTGGCAGAGGTTCTATATAGAAAGATTTTTAAAAGTAAGTATGTATATAAAATAATCATACATATAATTCATATGTAGAATTAAATAAGTATCAGGACATTTCTTGGTTTAGATATTCTTGATTCTATAAGTTGGAAGTTAATCAGCTATGTAGGTCTTGATGTTCTCATCTGAAAATTTATAGAGATAAGCAAGATTTCCATGGTCCTTTTAAATTCCATGATAATAGCATCCTCCTGAATCTTCTTTATTCATATGTACCTAGTAATTTTTCTCACTTTCCCTCTTTCCATCTTTCCACTTGTCAGAGTTCTTTTCCTCCTAGCTGCTGAATATGCCATGTAAACAACTCAACTACCAGTAATTCCTTATGCCTTGTATTTCTGTTGCAAAAAGCTTCTAGCGAATGTATGTGTGATCTTTTCTCTGCAAAAAAAAAACCCATGAATTTCCTAAACCACTGTATACTTCTTGAGTGAGAGACCACGTATTATCACAATGTTATCTGTCTGTCCTTGGGAGACTGCTTCTGGTAATAGCTGAAATTCTTCAGAGGGCAAAGATGTGATACTCAAAAAAATGTGGTTATTATGCCACTAGTGACAGAGTCACCTGTCTGACTAATGCAGATACTGAAGTCTACCTTCTCCATTCCCAAATCAAAATCTTTAGAAGCAGAGCCCATCCATTTGAATTTTAAACACATCCCCAGGCCATGGAAACACGAGTACAGACTGTGTATATGTGTTTGTACGTGCACAGGAGTGCAGATGTGCTTGAAGGCCTAAAGACAGTTTCAGATCCTCTTGGAACTGGGGTTAGAGGCAGTTTGATGTGGCCTGACAATAATGTTGGGAACTCAGATCCACTGAAAGAGCAGTACCTGCTTTTAACCACTAGGTCATCTCTCCAGCCTCAGTGTTAATGTTCTAATAATTAATTTTCTCTGTCTTAGTTTGTTTAAGGTCCTTTCTTGAGTGAGTTCTCAGCCCCATGGGCATTCCTGCCTGAAATGTGGTTAGTGGGTCATCAGTAATACATACTAAGTCTGTGCCTGTGGTCCTTACAAGGCAGCTTCTCTCTTTTGACTCTTGGTGAGTTTCTGCCTCCCATGTTGCCAAATTTCTTATATTACAAAGAAGCATGCCCACATGTCCTCTTTCCATCCTTTATTATTGGATAAACCTAACAGCTATCTCAAACGCATACAGAAAGACACAACTGTGCAATACAACAAATTGTCTTCTATTTATGAATTGCCCTTTTGAGACAGGGTCTCACTGTAAAGCCAGGTTGGCAAGGATTTGGTGTGCAGACCACGCTGGGCTCAAACTCACAGAGGTCTGCCTGCCTCTGCCTTCCAAGTACTAGGATTAAAAGTGTTCACCACTTGCATGGTACTGAACTAGGTAGGCCCTTTGAATGTGGGTGACAGTTGTGTGCCTTGGGCAGCTGCGGGATGTGCCTGGCAGCAGGACTAGGATTTATCCCTAGTGCATGAACTGGCTTTTTGGAGCCCAATCCCTGTGGAGGGATGCCTTAGTCATGATCCAGTAGGGAGGGGCTTGGTCCTGCCTTAACTTGATGTCAAGACTTTGTCGAAGCCCCATGGGAGGCCTTACCCTCTCTGAGGAGTGGATGGAGGTTGAGATGGAGGGGAGTTGGGGGGAAACAGGAGGAGGGGAGGGAAGAGGAATTGTGGTTGGTATATAAAATGAAAAAAAAAACTTTTAAATAAAAAAATGTTCACTACCACACCCAGCTATACTTAGGATTTACTTTTTTGTCCTTTGGTTAGTTCCTTGAGAATTTCACAAAAAAAATGTGTTTTACTCATAGTCACCCCTTCCTACACCTCCCAGATCCTTCACTCTGTCCCAGATTTGTTACCAGACTTTGTCTCCTCTATTTTTCTCCCACACACAACTTCCAATTTGTGCTGTCTTGGCCTTCCACTGGAACATGGTGAACTTACCAGGGCCTCCACTCTCAGAGAAAATTCCCTCTCCCTCTACCAGCAGCTATCACAACTCCTCAGCTAGGGTGGGACTTTGTGTCCACCTCCCATATTCAAATTCATGCTGGTATTTGCTCTGGCTTGAGCTTGCTTGGGGCTTGGGCATGCTGCTGTAACTATTGTGAGTTAATATGGGCAGCTGTTTTTCTGCATTTAGAGGACACTGTTTCCTTGTATTTATCTTCAACCTCTCTCTGGCTGTTAAACTCCCTCTGCTCTCTTCCACAATGATCCCTAGGCCTCAGTAGAAGGGGATGTGATGTAGATGTCCCATTCTGGATACCTTGGACAGTTGTGGGTTTCTATGCCCATCACTCCATACTGCTAATAGAAGCTTCTTTAACGAGAGAAGCATTAATCTATAACAGGAAGTCATTAGGAGCTGGTTGAATACTATGTCCATTTAGCAGAATAATAATAGGAAGTTCTCCCCTCAGGTCTATGATCTAACTAGTCACAGGTTCTTAGCCTGACAATTTTGTTAAGTAGAGGTTTTAACTTGTAGAGCAGAACTTAAATTCACCCAGAAAGTGATGGGTTACTCCCAGGATGTTCATGTCACTATTGCATCAGTGGGTATGTCTTTTCAAGCCAGTCATTATTAGATTTCAGAAGAATCACACCTTGGTAAGATTGATGATTACTTTTATCTTATAGTAGCATGTACAGCACCTTCAAGTAGTATGGAAATTATCCTGTAAGGATCAAGCTCCCAAGTGATTAACCGCTTGATTTTTCATGTTCTGTGACTCTAGAACATGGTGTCTTCAGCAATAGGGTCTAACTGTAAAGTTCTGGAGGGTAATCAATAGTATTAGCTATATAGCACCTCCCTGGCTAACAATTGCAAAGGAGGTACAACTCATTCCTGGCACTGTTTTTTTTTTTCTTTTGTTAGCTGGTGATTTCTCATAGGGCCTTATCATCCTGTTATAGAGTGACTTCAATTTAACTCTGTGTGTGTGTGTGTGTGTGTGTGTGTGTGTGTGTGTGTGTGTGTGAATGTGTAAGCTTCTATAGTAGTAGGTAGGTTTCTGCATGACTTTCTCAAAAGATCTTAGTGCTATTCCTGCCCCCTCTTATTTTTCCTTTCTCTATCCTGTTGTCTCACCCCAACCCCAATTTCACCCCTCCTGTCCCATTAATCCTCTTTCTTTTATCCCTTGAGTGAACACAAGGATGTAGGGAAAGAGGAACACTTATTCACTACTGGTGGTAGTGCAAACTGATGTAGCCACCATGGACAGTGTGGAGGGTCCTTGAAAAGCTGAAAACAGATCCACCAAATGATCTAGCTACACAACTCCTGGGCATATATCCAAAAGACTCTCTAGCCTATGCTAGAGATACCTGTTCACCCATGTTTTACCACTGCTCTATTTGCAACAGCCAGTAAATAGAGACAGCCTAAATGTTCATCAATTGATGAATAAATAATGAAAACACGATGTATTTACCCTATGGAATACTACTCGGCTGTTAAGAAAAATAAAATTATGAAATTAACAGGTAAATGGATGAAGCTGGGAACAATCATTCTGAGCCCAGATCCTGAAAGACAAACATCACGTTTTTCTATCATTTGTGGATCTTACATTTGAATTTCAGGTACTTGTGCTTCATTGAGAATATTCATGGAGGTCAAAATACTAATAAGGAACAATGGGATGGTGTGGGTCTTCCAGGAACGGGAGCTAGAAGGTCGTAGTACTTAATGGATTTTTAATGAGTGTCTATAAGAATGTTAGATACTTTGCACAATGTCTTTGTAAATACTTCTCAGTATTTATCAAGTGGATGATCCTGTACTGCAGATAGACAACCCTAGATTCAAAAGGCTAAGAAAATCATGCCAAAATAAACAACCAGATTTCCAACTCTCTTGACACAGGTAATTTGTGTTATTCATCTTTGTATGTTTGCTAGCTAGCAGGGTGAAAGTGTTTAATAACTTAATTTTCAAATGAATACTTGGATTAAGAGATAAATGTTAGTAATTTAGCTAGAAAAATAGAACTGGAATTCCAAACCAGACTGTGAGCTGAGAGCCCATACTCACCACTCTGTTTGGCCTCCTCTGGGAAGTATGCAGGGCTCATTTCCAGATGAGGCACCAATGCCAGGGGTGAGCACCAAAGTTACCAAAAGCATCTCGCTCAGGAAGGCGCATCTTTATTCTTCTGTTTCACTCGTAATTTCATGAATCTAGGAGAAAGAGTTACTTATTTTTCTCTGCTCTAAACTTTAAATGCGACACATAAAGCCAGGTATTTTTTTTTTAATGGTACGCCTGCTATTTGCACATCTTCTTGTGCCTATTAAAACACCACAAATCTTTGCCTGCTGTTTGCTTATGCTAAGACTTCGGCCATCAGATATGCTACTTTAGCATGCTATGCGGCACGAAGATCCAAGTTTATTCATAATATAACAAAGTAGAGTTTGTTTTTTCCGCACAGACCGAAGTTTGTTTCACTCAAGAATGTGAGTTGGTAGTTATGGCTTCACACCCATGCAGAGTCAGTACCATTAAACTATCACATTTTCTGTTTATGTTGACTAATTATTTCTCCCATTAAAAGGGGGGGGGGATGGTTCTGTTAGCCAGGCCAGAACACATAATGATTCCCACTGTTGGATGAACACTGTTGGACCTGTCTCCTGAAAAACGCTGTTATTTACCACCCACAAACTCATCAACAGTCCTGGCTCTCTGCAGGATCTGGATCCTCATCCCTCCCCAACCCCTCTTGTCCTCTGTTCACCTCCACTTGGGAACATGGCCACTTGGAGAAAGGGAAGTTTCCCCTCCCTTAGAAACAGCTGGGGATGCTGACTCAGTACCTTACATTTCAACCCAGAGCAGAATGTACTCACTTTAGGATGGAGTTTCTATTTGTGGTTAAGGAACAGATTCTTTGCTTTTGATCCTTCAGATGCCTTTGATACAGTCTCAGGGTCAGACTGAACCAGCAGATCAGACTAGCTCCTCACAAGGAAGTTAATATAATTTTTCCCTGTTATAAGAGTCAACTTTGAAATCTATCCATGGATTATCATTCTTTTAATGAATAAAGTAACATAATGTGGAGACTCTTATATAACTTTTATTAGAATTGAAAGCCAAAGTGTTAGTGTTCTGAATTACTAGTCATTTCAATTTACATTACTAATAGATTTAGAAAAATACAAGAAAAGACTATATGCAAGACTGTAATATTTTGAGAGATTTTATTCTTTTATGACCTCTCGTATGTTTCATAACTTTCCTGTTTCTCTTTGCTTACCCCAACACCCAAATATATTGCATTAAAAAGGGAATGAAAATTTAAAACCCCCAAGCAAACTAAAATTATTGCCGGTGGGAGATAGGAGGGAACAGAGGGGAAATGGAATGTTCTCACATAAAAGAACATGGAGACAGATGCATAGACTCTTCAAGGGTTGGAATCTGAATGCAAATTCCCTCATTAGAACACTTCCTCTAATAAAAAAATTAATAAGAGAACATATTTTTTGGTGAAATATGTGATGCTTGCTCTTTTCCCAGACCTGTAAGATTAAGAAAAAATAAAGCAAATAGCACTGTCAGACCAAATATTTTCTCTCCTTTACTTCTAATATTTAGAAAGTACAGAGTCCACACCCACTCGACCTGTGGACTTCATGTAGGAAGGGTTTGGGGGCTTGGATTCTACCTTCCTCTAATCTCATCACCTGTCACTCAAGTGCTAGAACTTCACAGGTGACTTTCATGCTGTTCCTCATGGCTAGTCCTTCCTCACTGCTGTCAACCCTGCACTTGCTGATCCTCCACAAGGTAGACTCTACCTTGGATGCTCAAGGATGACTTCCAAGGTTTCTCCCCAACATCCGGGCCTCAAACGAAGAATAATGCCAAAATGCCTCACCTCACCACCGTGTTTATAGTAACATCTCTGAAAGATTCTGTGCCATATTTACCTGAGATCAGAGATCATCTCTATTTATTTAATTCTCCATTTATGCATTTATCGACTAGTTAACAACATGACATCAAGAACCCACATATTCTCTGTATCATATAACACATATAAAACATAAAATTTTTCTTTTTTAACTAAAAACCTTAATTTATAGCCTCTCTGTTACATCCATACACAATTAAGCCCATTTTCATCCATCTTTGATTCGTGGTCATGGCCCCATAGCACTGAGTTACAATAAATTTGGCCCTTGCTAACCAAGCTTACATCTAACTACCAAGTGTTCTGCATACAGTAGATGCCAGGTGTTATACAGCTACTATGATTTTCTTAGCATTTTGAACTGACTTGGTTTTCGTGGGGGGAAAAAATAGCCAATTAGTATTTAATGTCAGCCTCAGCTTGTGTAGCTATAGATTTGCTTTAAAATATTTACAGAATAAAAATATTAGACTTACGATAGGAAAGTATTATTTAGGAAGTGAAAAAAAAAAGGCTTACCAAGTTCCCAGAGAGATTATTTCCATGAAGAACAACAGTGTTTCCTTGCATTTTAATAATCGTGGATCACCAGCTGGCCTCTATTCCGATTACGTGTTCCCTCCCTCTACTCCTCTAATTTCCTCCCCTCCTCCCTCCCAACCAGGGCTCTCCACGTTCTGTCTCTCATTAGAAAACAAACAGGCTTCTAAGGGATACAATACAAGGAGATAAGATTTAAAAAAACTAATACATAAGAATTGGACAAAACAAACAGATGGAAAAGATCCCAAGAAAAGGCACAAGAAACGGATGCAGATGCAGAGACCCACTCATTTACAAACTCAGGAATCTCATAAAAACACTAAATTGGAAGCCATAATATACACAAAGACCTATAGACTAAAAAGAGTGTATATATATATATACATATATATATACAAAATTATATATATATAATTTTAATTTAAAAAAAAAGCTCTGACATGACTTTATGAGACAAGGAAATCTCAAAAGATGCCATTGAGTTTATTTTCTGTTGGCCATCTACTGTTGGGCATGCAGCCTACCCTTAAGAGTGGTTTGTCTCCCCAGTGAGACTCCCCTGGAGGAAACTAAATTTAATGCCTGGACTATGTACAGGCAAAACAACAAATGAAGTATGTTAGATGTGTATGTGTGTTAAAGCATATGTGTATATATGTGTTTGAGTATATATATATATGCATACTTATGAACATGCCTGTATACATATGTATATTTAAATAATAGTTAAAATTTAAATTGTTTAATATACTAATATTAAACGTCAAATTCAATAGGTAAATAACATTTAAAAATAGCAATATTTCCATATCTTTACATCCATAAACATAGCTGTTTCAACAATTTATTATTAAACAATAAAAACAGTAGAGGGCTATGAATAAACTTTTTACCCAGTTATCACAGTGTGGGGATAACACTAAAATAGTGTTGGGGGTAGAAAGATGATCTTGTGGTTGAGAGTTTTCCAGGAAAGCATGAGGACCAGAGTTCAGAGCACCAGAGTCCCTAAAAATGCTGAGTGGATGTTGAACCTACCTGTAATCAGAGTAGTGGTTCTCAACCCGTGGGTCACAACCCGTGTGTGTGTGTGTGTGTGTGTGTGTGTGTGTGTGTGTGTGTGTGTGTGTTGGGGGGGTCAAACGACTCTTTCACAAGGGTTGCCTAAGGCCATTGGAAAACACAGATATTTATGTTTTAATTCATAACAGTAGCAAAATGAAGTAGCAACAAAAATAATTTTATGCTTGAGAGGGTCATCACAACATAAGGAACTGTATTAAAAGTTTGCAGCATTAGGAAGGTTGAGAACCACTGACTTAGACTCTCTGACTGCATAGACAAGGGGTCCATAAAGCAAGCTGGCCAGTGAGACTAGACATATTTGGGAACTCAAAATTTGAATGAGCAATCCTATCTCCTTGAATAAGGTGAGTGATTGACGATGATTCCCAATGGCACTCTCAATACTCTGTATGTACCCACACATATGAACAAATAAAAGTAGAAAAAGAAAAAAAAGTTATATCCCATTAAATAATTATACACATTCAAATAAGCTTTTGTTCCTACTTTGATACCTATTCCTAACTCCTCCAAATTGGTTAAAAGGCTGTGGAGGCTCAGCCATGCTCAAATTTAAGGTTTAATTTATGAATGAACAAAAACATTCTCAATATTTTCTTGTAGTCACCAAAAATCTGCATGAAATTATCAAGTAATTTTAATTTTTAACATTTGATCTTTCTTAAAATTGACCTTACTAGGCATTAAAGGAGCCATGAATCATCCCTAAATTTTCAGTTACCGTAATATCACTCTATAATAATACAGTGAAACAATGCTGTTGCAATCAGCATTGGAGAGACTTGATTGTGTACGTTCCCTAACTTAGTCAAAATAACAAAATAAAAACAAAAACACAAAAATTCACATTTTCTCTAGGTAAATGGGTACTAAAGTAAAACACATCTCGAAAAATTTTTTATTGTTTAACTTTCTGTTAAATAGTTATCAGTTTATCACTTGTCTTTAAAAACACAATTATATAGCTTTTTATATTACTGGTTAAATCCTTCAATCATACTCATTATTAAAAGTCAATGTAATAAATAGTCACTTTGTATAGAAGCTAAGAACTATCAAAAAGACTATCAAGAAATCATCAAACCAAATAAACTCTTTATTTGAGTTTATTTGGTTTGATGATTGAGACACTCAGTGTGAACATGTGCATAAGAGGAGAGAGCCTGAACAAGAAGACCACAGTGAATATGAGGTCTCTTCTCCCTCTTCTTTCTCTCAAGGCCCCTCGTAGGGTCTGGGTGAGTGTTTTTGTTTGCTTGCTTCCTTATTTTTGGGATAAAATAACATTTATCAAAATTGTGAATGCATTACATTTTAATTATATAAATTATACAATTGCAAAATTACTCTTATGTAATCAGCACTTACATTGAATCCAATCAAGCTTGTCTTATGAACCTAAAGCCTATTAAATTTGCATTTCTGAAAGTTACTCTAGCCACAAATAAATGAGAAGCATGGATAATAATCGGCAACACAAAACAATGGATTTCTACACTTAAAGTTGAACTTTAGAAATGGAGTAAAGAAAGGCAGACCCATAAAGCTTGCTTTGAATTGTTACATGAAATTTGATACTGCAGTGGGTTTGTGGCAGCATTAATACTACAAGTCACAACTTGACACTTAGCAGCTAGATCATTTGAAGAATTTTGAATTCCTGTGAATTTTACTCATTTTCTCATTCATATCTGTCCCCTTTACATTAACATTTACCTATACTCAGAGGGAGTTATTGGACACCAAAGATGTCTGCTTCAATCTTTGATTTCAGTTGTTATTTGTTTAGTAATTTTCAGTGTTCTTCAGACCCAGCTTGGAGTTTCAAAAGGGAATTATCCTGATAACTTCCTCTTTCACAGCTCACAGAACTGTTGGCACATTAAATTTTGCTATTTTATGACACATACAAAGTTGTAGAAAGATACAAGGAAGGTACCATTGAAATTTGATTGTAATTCAACCCTTTTCTCTTACAAAACATCCTTTATTTTGTGCTACGTTTCCTTTTTCTTTAATCCATCAGGGCTTTCTCAACACCCTAAGTAGCTACCAGAGAATCCCATATGCATCCCCAATAAACATTCCAAAGTAAGTTCTGTTCCTGTTTGATCATGTCATATTATGCCACATTTTTATAATTAGACTTTTCTTTCCCCTCAACCTTTTTCTAACTCTCCACCTGCAGGCTTTCTCAGCCTAAGTAGCACCTTCTCTCCCGATAACTCAAAAATCCAACTTCTCAAACTTCTTTCTTGTCCAGGTCATGTCTGTTGGTTATCATATTTGCTTGATTACACCACCTTGGTTCTGTTGGAACATGCATCCAATCCTTACCATATCATTCTGCTTAGCTTATTGGAAATTGCTGTCAGGCTTTTACCTAGAACCTCACATTAAGTACCTTATGATATCCATGTCTGCTGAGCCATCAGGGAAAAACTGTTTTAATAGAAATCACAACACATCACTCCCCAGATAGAAACAGAATGATTGCGACTCCATGTTCCACAAAGGATTCCATAATGGAAACACACCCTAATGCCTCCAGTCTTCTGGAGAGTCCTGATTCTTCCTTTACCTGCAACTTATATACCCTGGCATCAAACTCATGCCAGTCTACTTTTCAATTGGGGCAATGATGGTGTTTCCTGCTCTAGCATGCCATAGATATGTATGTGCTGGTAACTCCAATTATTTTCTAAGACAGAGTGGAAACTTCTACAAAGTATCCCTTATGTCTCCACTGCCACTACCTCCAATGTTCATATTTAACAACATAGAAAGATATTGTTTGACAAATATAATAATGTATAAGGAAAAAATAAAGTCAATAGAATGGGCCAAAATGAAAGCAGCATGACAAACTAAAATTCTATTTTTTTTTGTCTTAGAATCACAATATTTTATGGCTGAAAGAGTTCTTACAGGCAATCCAAAGTTTTCTGTGGTTTCCATATAAAAAGTAAAAAGCTCTTGTCTTAAGATGAAGTTTGGGAAATTTGTATCTGGTTGTGTAATACTGACTATAATTTCAGTGATCCTTATACAGCATTCATGAAAGCAATCACTACAGTATTCACCCATAAAAACAGGATCCCAGACTCTGAACTTCACAGTCTTAACTTCGGTCATTTCCCATAGCCACCATATAAACTTTCCCAAAAAAATATTTATTTTTGTCATTTTGTACTCAAACATCACCACCTATATCATATATTCTCTGACTACAAAGAAGCAAATCCCCACCGCAAGCTGTGTGCCCCCTCACATTTTCAAAACTTTGTTTCTAATGAAAAATACAGAAAAATTTGTTATATCACGATGTTGACTTGCATCATTTCACTGGGAAAAGTTTTAGAGTAGCAGGGAATTGAGCAAGTCTTGGCATATGCTCCCATGTCACAGGAAATGGTTACCAATCATTAGACCCACTCAGAACTGTCTCTGAGAAGTTTATGAACATCCAAACCCAATTCTTTAATGGAACATCTTAAGGAATGTTAGTATTTGAGGCCCTGAAAGTGTAAATCACATGAATATTAATAAGTGATCTATTTAAAGTTGTTTCATAATTCATAAAGGCTTTAGGGTACATAAGATTTCAAAATCACATTTTTCTTAAGAAGCCACATTTCAGAGGTATCGACATATTGGTGAAGACCAATTGGATCCATATTCTTTGAACCTGAAATGACTGCCTAACTAACCAGGAAGCAGGTTTTTTTTTCAAGTATGATATTTCCACAGACAGGTTTTGTTAAAATCTTTCCAGGTTGCACTTATACCTCTAGATTTTGCCCTCGGCTCTGATTGATTCTGAACACTTAGGGCTCTCCTGCACCTTTTGTTTTGAGGGTGTATCCCTGCTTAAGAACAGGTTCTCAATCTTCTCCAAGTCCCCAGTACCGACCGAGCCTCTGGCATGAAAAATGACCCTGATACTTGGAAAGGAGTTTCCCATACAAGTCCCTCAGGTCCCATAATGGCAAAACCTCCTTGTCCACTTTATAGAACCTCCCCACCCGACAGAAGAGCATGTACAGGAAAAGCAGACCTCCCTTCCCCCACACATTTCCTCAGTTTATTTATGAAACATCTTGGAATGAGAATGAACTGCTTGTGGTTCCTGTGGCTGATTCAGGGATGGTTTCCTGCAGGGCAGAGGAAGCTGGTCAACCGAATGACCTCTGTGTAGCTAACCCATATACCCCAATGAGAAGGCTGTTTAGTTTTATGGGTACCATTTCTAACTATGCCTAGAGGACTTTGTTTTTGCAATGAAGAACTTAATAACCAAATATCACTGTGAAGATGGACTAATAATGTACAGTTCTATCAGAGCTCACACCTTCCCTTACTACTACATTTGAAATCTGAAATATTCCTCACAGGCTCATGTTTTGCAAACTTGTTGCCCAGCTAGTAAGTGATAATATCTGGGGTGGGGACAGGGGGAGCCTTTAGGCAGAGCCTAGCTGGTGGAGAAAGATTATTAACGGGGGAGCTTTGAAGTTTATTGCCCAGACCCCAGGTCCCCTCCTGCTCTGCTTCCTGGTGTGGCACTGTAAGACTGGAGAGCTGTGTTTCTTCAATAAAGAGTTTAATAACACAACATGAGTGCAAAGACAGATTAATAGTGGCCATGTCTATTGATGTTTATACCTTCCTCTATCAATAAAAGAAGTCAGAAATTTGCTAAGATACCTATAGACACCTGTGTATCAACTTCTGCTTCTCAAAGGATCAGTTTTCCTCCTGGTATCTAGAAAGGCCTATAAAGAATTAGCATTGTATTTGTACAGAGAATCCATTTGGAAAGAAGAGAACATTGAACACTGTTGGAATGAACACTGGTGACATGAAGCATGCTCCTTATTTAGTCCTATCAGATGGCATATAATTAATGCCTATAATCAAGGTGAGAGAGAGGAACTCAAGTAAATGATGACTCTGATATTTCTTTATGTTTGTTCAGATTTGCCAGTGACCATGTATGACTGTTAGAAATCTGGGAAAGCGTGTTGACAGTGATCCTTCTATTAGACTAGCATCCTCCACAAATATGTCTTTTACTTGAATGAGTAGATTTAAATGGGGCCACAAAAACTCTAAGATTTCTCTCCCAAATGACAAAATAGTACACATAAATTATGATAAGCACTGGCATTTGATCTATATAGACGTACTAATAATATTTATATGCCAAGTTTTTACATTATATCAGTTTGAATGGTAAGGAGAAATATTTCAGAAATGCACTGGGCAGTGACAAGATGCTAATGTAGTTTCTGAATCAGTTCGAGTCGGGTCAAAAAGAAAACTGTGCTCTTAGGGCAGAGTTGAAAATAGATGTTCCAGACCTAATGTCCTTACCCAGCCTCCTCACTCAAGTGCATGGTATCACACTTGCTGAGGAAATCAGAGATGCATGCTTTTCATCTGTGACACACACAAAATCAAATCAATTTTACCTATTTCATTGTATTAAGAACAAAAACAAAAACAAAACACAAAATGCCCAAATCCCTTGTTTTCCTTGATACTGCATCAGTAAATATATTTTACTGAGGTTTTCTTTTTTGATGAATAATTTCAATCAAAGATATTATGAATTTACAAATTCACAAATGTATGAGATTAAACATTAAAAATAATATATACGGTTAAAGAAATCCAGGTTGAAACAAAAGGTAGGGAACACCTTATCTCATTCACCCACTATCATCAAATTAAAAGCTAACTAAAATAACATGATCACAGACCAACATGTCGTTTAATTTTATATCCACGGTCTAACCTCGCCTTCTGTTTTCCTGTTTTGTCTCTCTAGTGCATCCTAACGTCAGCCAAGGCTGCCAAGGAGGCTGTGCGACGTGTTCAGATTACAATGGATGTTTGTCATGTAAGCCCAGACTATTTTTTGTTCTGGAAAGAATTGGCATGAAGCAGATAGGAGTGTGTCTCTCTTCATGTCCAAGTGGATATTACGGAACTCGATATCCAGATATAAATAAGTGTACAAGTAAGTGCCCATATCACTTTATATTTTTATCTCCTCCTCAGGGGATTTCTCGTGATTAAAAGAGCTTCTAATAAAGCTAAAAGAGTCAAAAAACAAGTAATATTTACATAGTATTTAGGGTAACAGATACAGAGACTTAGCCCTCAGGGCAGAAAACTTCCACTACCAACTTAAAAAACAAACAAAAAAAAAAAAAAAAAAAAAAAAAAACCTCCACTCAGTTTTGTTTTTGTTTTTTGGTTTGTTGTTTGTTTGTGTACAAAACCTAAAGCCAAGAACATGATTATCACTCCCTTGAAAGTTACAATAGGTATCAGAACCATCTGAGTTCCCATTACCATTATAAAATCTAAGTATTCAATAACTAGAAGAACTATGTCAGTTATTTTGGCTCCTATAAGGTCCCAGTATAGCAACGAAAACATTCTTTTGTCAGTTGGAAATAAAGTCTATGAGCACAGTGTTCTTGACCCCAAAAGTCCAGTCCCAGCAATGGAAACCAAGTAACCCTGAGAGGTGTAAACCAGGGAACTCCTCGGGTCACCATGCCCAGGCTCCCGAGCCTGTAACTCCCTTCCATGTGGTACCAGCCTTACTACCGCCCTCCTAAGAGCTTCCCAGGTCAAGATTTGCCTTTACACTTTTTGTTCTTCACTGGCTCCTTTGGCGTTTTGGAAGCTATTTGTTCCCTCATTCAAGATTCTAAAGGCGTCACCTCAGTGGGATGCTCCAAGGTCCTCTCATCCAGAAGGACAGGTCTCTCCCGTTTCTCAGTCACCTGTCTGCTTTTCCCACATTTATCTGTTGCTATTGTGGTTGCCATTTTCTCAAACACTTACCACTCTGGAAACAGATTTTGGTCGCCTGCATCTGTAGTTCTTCGCTAGACTTGATCCTCTGTTATCTGGGTTGTGAATGGAAGTTATTATAGTGACTAATGTGTTGGTTTATGCTAAGGTTTAGGTAACAATAATGCAAAATACTCATAATAATCATAGAGTATGGTAATCACTACGTAAGAGTCCACTCATGATAGTGCTCACTGTGTCTCCTTCTAGAAGGCATGCTTTGTGAACGCTGGACATTATCCCCATGAACTGAACCAGTATCTATAACTTTTGACATATAGTAGACAGTTACATGTTTGTCGAATGGACAAATATCCCTTGAGAACAGTATGAATATATTATCTCTGTATATTTAATTCAAATTATAAGGAAACATTACTATCATTTAATGCAAAGAGCTATTTGGCCAGGTGGACAGGTTGAATACTTCTTATATGAACTGTCTGGAACCAGATTTGGTTTTGGAGGTTTGGGGATTTGAGAATACTTGTACAGAATTTAGTGGCTGAATATTCCTAATCTGATCATCCAAAATCTATGACATTTTTATAACATGATGTCAGTGATCAAAATGTTTCAGATTTTAGAGTAATCTGTATTTTAGATGCCGGAAATAAGGGTGTCCGGTGTATATTATCAAGGTATTTTCCCTGAGACACTCTGTACCACAGTTTGGAAAGCAGCAACGGATGTTTATCGACTCGATGTCTTTGGGAGAGTCCTCAATTCAGTCTGGTAAAATAACATTGAACCTCAACTTGGATGCAAGAATTGCATGTATGTGGGAAGATGATCCAGCAATAGCTTGGAGAAGATAACAGAGTCACAATTCCTTTTCTGTGTTTCTCTTTCAGAATGCAAAGCCGACTGTGATACTTGTTTCAACAAAAATTTCTGCACAAAGTGTAAGAGTGGATTTTACTTACACCTTGGAAAGTGCCTCGACAGCTGCCCAGAAGGGTTAGAAGCCAACAACCATACTATGGAATGCATCAGTATTGGTGAGGAAGGCCTCTAACATTTAGAATGGATGAGAAACACCCCAGATGACAATGGCAGTCTTCATTTGAGAAATTTCTTCTCAAAGCCCGATTCCATAAGAACCTGAGAGGCTATCTCTAGTGCCCTCTTCAATTTGCTTACAAAGAGGCCGTCCTAAATCTATGTTTAAGGGGCCATATCCAACGTGTATCATGGGTTACTTAAGAGTGCTCTGCTGTTTCTTAAGGACAACTTGTAATTGTTTCAAACTATTCTGATAATCAAAGATTTATTATATTTCAGAGAGACAATGAAGAGGGGGAAGAACTCAACTAACTTCCACTTTTGACCAAGAGTTTTACAAAATCCTTAAATTTAATACCAACCCATAACCAAAGTTGATTTTTTGTGAAAATAGTCATCAGTGCTGTAGTGGCCTTCTTGTACAGGTGTTAAGAACAAAAAGAGAGAGAGAGAGGAGAGGAAAAATATTTGGACCCACTCAAAATGACACAATGAGACAGTTCCACATTTGATTAATTGCAGGCCTGGTTTTCTGGAGGGGAGGTCCCTCTCACAAGTTGCCTGTCTAAATAACAAATCACCGCCAGAGTATGTTTTCTCTCTTAAGTGATACACAGCTACTAGAGCTATGAGTTGGATGCACACTTGTGGAGCAGATGCTAAACTGAATGAGAAAACAGCAAAGGAAAACTCAAAAGTCCCTTGGGCAGTGGCTGCAGGAGCCTTTGATGCTGCCCCAACGCTGGCATGTGTACACAGAGCCTCCTGATGCAGCATGAGATAGTCTCCAGGAGTGCCCCCAGGCTCGCCCCAGTACGCTTCTGTTAGAATCTAAAGTGTTGGAGAAATAATTATAAGTTGGTGGCTTAACTGCTTCAGGACAACGACAACTTTTATTTCTGTACACTCTTTTTTTGTGTGTCAGAAGAAAACGAATATATGATATTTTAAAGTTAATGTCAGAAGCACTGGAAAACAGCAATCTCAAATCAGCCTGTGTCTTTTTTTGTTTGTTTGTTTGTTTGTTTAGGTCTTTTCTCTAGTCAATAAAAACACAGAAAAAACAACTTAAGAAAGGGTAAAAGGTCCATAAGAGTTCTTCTAGCCTATTCATCCTAAGAGTTGATGATTAGAGGTAGAAAGTTCCAAGCACTAGGGAAAAAAATGAAAATACTTTGTGAAATAGTCAAGAACACATATTGAGGATGAATTAATGGAAGCTTGTGGGATTTCTTTACCCAGAACAAAAGACAGATATTTAAGTTTTGTTAGTTGTTGAAGGTGCAGCACTCAGTCATTAACACTCATTAATAAATTTAAATTAATGAATTAAAGCATTCACTAATGTTTTCCTATCAGGGAGGGTATTTAACATGTGGCACTGTGGGATTAGCTTTCAAAGAAAATTGGTTTTATATCTCCAGTGTTACCAGGTTTCTTTCTTACCATAAATTTTAGAAGATGATTATATATTTTAAAATAGGCACCAGCAGCCAAGTGGCCACTTACTGAATAAGTGACCTAAGACACAGTTGTATTTAAGATCAGCAACTTCTGCTCAGGACTGGCTCCTGTCATTTGGCATTGGGTCCCCAGACACAGCATGCACAGACTTGCCCCAGATTATCAGAGAAAATGATAGAGGGCTTCACTACCCAAAGGATTATCAAAGTTGGCCCTGTAACGGGTATGGAAGATTAGGACCCATGGAGCTGAAATGTGGGCTGCAAAACACATCACAAGTTTCAGTGTTTGGATTAGCCCCTTAGCTTGAGCTCTCCACAGCTTACTGGATACTATTTTCCCCTGCTTAGAGCTGTAGCTTAGCTTTTGTTCCTTTTTAAAAAGAAGTTAAACTGAGTGGAAGGGTTTGAAACAGAAAATATTGCCCCATATAAGAATGGCGTGAAACGTCAGCATCACAATGTATCCACTTCTCGTGGTTCCCAAGTCAAATTAAGCGTAGGCTTTCACCTTTGCAGCAGGGCATCTTCTTTCCACATTGGACTCCAGATATTTGCTTTCTCTCTGCACGGCCACCCTGTCTTCCTTGCTGTTCCTCTTCGAGAAGCAAACAGCCAGAGAGGGGGAGTGGCCCACTCTAAACACTGAGAGGCAGGGCTCATGCCCTAGCTGCGTCTCCTGTGGGACGGGCAGTGAGTGGCCAAACCCAAGTCAGCCATGTTCCACCTTCCTCCCAGTCTTGCCAGCATTTTCCGTGCATCTCACAGGGACAACCAACCACAGTAGGACCCTTTGTAGGACCTCGGGGCTCATTACATTACTTCTTCTGAAATATTCCATGGGTGGGTGTCTTCCTATGTTAAGGTCATCCTTAAGTATCTTTTCACAATGTTATGTCTCAGCTCTACATTGTTCATTTCAGCTAAATTTAGCATAAATCACCCTTTTATGTTTCACCTATCATTTGTATAAAGTTTCCATTTTTTACAAAAACATATTATTTGCTAAATGATTGGCTTTTCTAGAGTATTTCTGAAGGGGAAAAATCTCTTCCCTTCATGCCAAGCTGATCTAAACGTTTTTACTATCTAATCACATTAGTTATATTTTCTTCCCCAATGGAATTATCTAAGATTTACATCAGAATTTCATCTTTATAACCATTCATCTTCTGATTTTAGATCAGTAGTTACCTATGTTGTATTTTTTTAAATCCAGGTTCATAAAGCCAAAGCATGTATTTGACTTTTCATCCTTATCATGAAAGGCCTGAAATGTTCTGGCTTCCATATTAAATAATGTCTTTCTAATTTGTCCTCTTAATTCTAGTGTTAAACACATATACAAAGTTAACTTAAAACTCACTTTCTTCTTCTCTTTGCCTTCCTGGAGACTTTCTAATCTGTATTACTCATTGCTTATTATTAATGTAGAGCAAGGATGCTAGGGGATAAAGTTCATAATTGGCAGAAGATTATACTATTAAATACTGTAGCTGCTTCATTCTCTGCTCAGAATCACAAAGGTATAATGGAATGTGAAGTTTATTTTGAAGATGATACAATAATGCTCATTGAAATTTACAGAAACTAATTTACTTTTACAAGGCTCTTTGCTGTGTTCAGGTACCTAAAAGTGACTAAAATAGCTATTAAAAATGAAGATATTTTAAATCTGTAGATTTAAAATAAATTTTTAATTAAAAAAATTACTTATATGTAGAGATTTGATTTTAAATCTCTGGAACACTTAGGTTATTGTTTTTAAGGTTGTCATAGGAGATGGCATTCTTGCAAAATAACAACCCATTAAGTCAGAAGACAATGGAAGAGGTTACTGGAAAAGTTACTCTTATGAAGACAAGTTTGTACTATCTGAAAGGTTTACAATTGGAAGCCATTTCTGTTGTTGTAAGTTAGGAGGTTTCATGGTCATAAAAACAGGAACAGCATTTTTAATCCAGCCAGGGGAACACACACCTATAATATTGGTAATCAGGAGGCAGAGGCATGGGGATCATAAGTTTGAGACTAGATTGGGCTGCATATAGAGACTCAGAAGGGTGGAAGGAAAGAAGGAAAGAAGGGAGGGAGGGAGGGAGGGAGGGAGGGAGGGAGGGAGGGAGGGAGGGAGGGAGGGAGGGAGGGAGGGAGGAAAAAGGCACGTTGGAGTGTTCCTTTTCATTATAAGTGCAAACATCTACTACTACTGGGAAAACTATTAATGAGAAGCAGAGAAACTGTACTCACACAAAGGAAACAATTCTTCCATGAACCTCAAATGGGCACATTCTGCCCTTTAAGAACCACGCAAGGACATTCAGTCCAGATGCAAGTTATCAGCCATCACTGGCTAGAAGTTCAGAAGTGAGACAGGCTGCTGCCCATTCACTGAATCCTAAATAATATTTAGGTATATTTAGCATGGGAAATAGGAAAGGCACTGAGTATAGGCCTCTTCTGCTTGCCATTCTCTGTCTAGCACAGATGTTCCCACATCAAACGGCATTCCTGTCTGCAGCTAGCATCTCTTCCATTGTGAAGAAGGCACATCTGCTACATCCTGAACACTTTATCAGAACTTGGCAGTGGTGGCACACGCCTTTAATCCCAGCACCAGGGAGGCAGAGGCTGGTGGATCTCTGTGAGTTCAAGGCCAGCCTGGTATATACAGCAAGTTCTAGGACAGCCGGAACTATTACAGAGAGAAATCCTGTCTTGGAAAACCAAACCAAGCGAACAAAAAAACTTCATCAGGAGTTCTAGGGTAGGGTCCAGCATCCTCTGCTTTATTGTGCTTTCAGATAAATTCTGAAATCTGCTAAAGTTTAATTCTCTAGTCGGTAATCCCATTATCTCCCAAGCTTTATTAAGTATCACACGAAATAATTATAGCAGTGCTATGAAACTGACAGAACATTAATCCATTGTGAGTAGTTATGTTAGTGTCTGGGTGAGCCAGGTCCACTGCAGAAAGACAATTCAATGTAAGAAGGGATGGACCCAACAACATGTGTACTAGAAACATCCTACTTCTGCCCTTTATTTGTATTATCTTGTCCAACGTTGATATGCAGAATTTCTCCTAGAGACTTAGATGTATTGAGGATATATGGGTTGGTTTGTTTTATCATTGCTGTTGTCTACTTGTTTGTTTCATTAACAATCCTGCCTGTGCCTGTGAGCCTGCGAGCCAGCTGAGACTGTGTCTGCTTGGTTTCAGTGCACTGTGAAGCCAGTGAGTGGGGTCCCTGGAGTCCCTGCATGAAGAAAGGAAAAACGTGTGGCTTCAAAAGAGGGACTGAAACACGGGTCCGAGAAATACTACAGCATCCTTCCGCCAAGGGTAACCTGTGTCCCCCAACCAGCGAGACAAGGACGTGTATAGTACAAAGAAAGAAGTGCTCAAAGGGAGAGCGAGGTACAGACACACTAACTTCTCTGAGCCCTCACAGCTTGATCCGTATTTCACTTTATAGCTTTATATGGGATATTTGGCACTATTCCTCGTGTCCATAGCTCTAAAATGTGTAGAAAAAGAACATAATGGCTCTGAGTTAAGATTATAGATATGATATGATTTTTAGTATGGAACCTGATCTTGGAACTTTAGAGTATGATAAATGAACCTCATTTTAAGAGACTACTGTAAATGCATTTGGGCTTGATTTTTTTTTGTCCCTGTTATCTGTCTCATTAATGCCTAGGAACTTTTGGAGAGTTTCATAAACACCAGGTGAATATCACCTGATGTAAGACCAGAACAAAGGGACACCCCTACCCACACATTCCCTTCACAATTGCTTACAAATTAAATTGGTGCCAATGATTCTAAGTTTCATATTTGAAGCAAAGGACCAAGACAGCTGGGGGCATTTTGTCCCGAGTTGCTTTTATATACTTCATACAAGGTTGCAGAACCTGTTACCTCAGTATGATCGGTGTCAGAATGTGTTAAAATCTTGTAAGTACCAAGGAGAAATTTATCTTGCATGTAGGTCATGAGTAGAAATAAACTTCACTTAGAAGAACTGCAGTTGCTGATTTTTAAATTATCATTTTCTCATATTTCTCAGTCACACTCCCAGCACCACTGCCTACAGATATGTTGTGTATCTTTAAGTAATTATAGGTAATCTTCTGATGAGCCTGCAAATGACCCTCTCAATTAGCTAATTGACAGGAGCTGGATACCTGTGCAGCTGAACTTCCTTAGCTTATTTCAGTCATTTCCTCACTTATTCATTCAACATGCTTTTATTAAAAAACTCTTAGTTTTGTGGCCACACATTATGCTAATCCCTAGAGATTCACAGCTAAGCAGGATCCTCTCGAAGAGTACTCTGAAGTTAAACTCAAAGTCCAATGGGAAGCTAAGATGTTTAGGCAGATGATCACAGTATCATATAGTAAAGGAGTTTCTAAGTCCAGTGGGAAGCTAGGATGTTTAGGCAGATTATCACAGTATCGTATAGTAAAGGAGTTTCTTGGGGACATCAAGGAGGACACTACAAAGATGAACATTGTTTATAGGAAAAAGAACTTGGATCACCTGAGCCTTGCAAAATGCTTTCTATTGTATCAGGAGAATTAGTTTGCTACCATGAGAATGTTTGCAGACTTCCAGTACCATTGTAACACAATACTTAAGAGTACTAAAAGTTTTGAAGATAGGGGTTATGTTGAAGAGAACATCAAACTTTTGTGAATTTGTAAGAGGTTTTGATTAAAATTTAGTTTCAGGAATGAAAATTGGCTAGGGAAAAAGGTCTTTTTAGCATTTGTTACCAATTAATTCAAAACATCTTAGAATTTAAAAGTTGGCTTTGGAAGTCAGCTGTTTGAGCACTCTGTTGGTATGCACCCATTGCCGCATGGCTACTTCTGTTTACTAAATGGTCTTGAAATTTAATGAGCTACATGTGGCCTTTAAGCATATTCCTTCTATAAAGTCCACGGTATTAATCAGTATTTTGTACATTTTCCTTTAAAAATACAAATGAAGGAGAGCTTACCCCATAAAAGTTAAGCTATATTATCTTTCCTCTTTTATATGAGAATATGTTCTTCTAAGATACCTTTTTTTGCACCTGTCATAAACATTGATGTCATAAATGTCACTTATTAAAGCTAGCAACTAAAAGAGAAGTTATGCCATAAAGATGTTTGAGCAGCAACCTGTAACTTGAGTTCACTTAAAATTTTGATCTTAATCTTTGTTCTATCCTTCTGAGGATACAGAAACTCTTTACACTTAAAAGCAGAAAATGTTATACAATTAGACCAATATAGATGTTTTATTATATTTCAAATTTGATTGTGGATCCCCTATAATGGGATTTCTAGTCTCATTTCCCTTTTTCTTACTCTTCATTTGTATTTCAGTGTGCTGGTTTCATTTCTTAAGGTGGGTTGAAAATGTAAGGAAGGAATAAAACTACACTCTTAATTCATTACCTCCATGACACTTTCCTTAACTTCTTTTAATGTCTACTTATCTAATATCTTGTCAGCAGTAAGAAGTCAAGAAAACAAGTAGCTGTGATCTGTGTATACACATTCTCCATCAGCTATATAGGACATGGGAATCTTACCCAAGTCCTCACTTAGGCTTAGATACACATTTATGAAATATGAGTGGTACACCATGAAGCATTTTTAAATGTAAATAGTAAGCATAAACACTTTGAAAGGAAGGATTCCAGCAGGCTAAGTTGACTAGAAGATATGTGACCTAATGTTTCTGGATGAGCTGATCGTTTTCTTATCTTAGAAGAGTAAACAGAAGAAACCTTCAGGCAGTTAAGAGATAAGCACTGTAAAATGATAAGGACAGGATCTACCCTCTCGCATAGCTATCTACTGCTTAATTGCTCTGATTTCGGAGTTAGAGAGCCATAAAAATAGGAAGGGTTTTTTTAATTGTATAGCTGCGGCACTGAAAGACAGTGAAGCAAAAGGCCAGGTCTCTCTTATAAAGTGCATCCTCAAGTCTTGATTTGAAGCTGGCGTCTGCAATCTGCCCGAGAGGGAAACAATGGACAGAGGTAGATCACTCTTATTTGGAACAAGTGCAGAACTTGTTTTCAGGATTTTTTTTTTCCAACTGTGTTCTAATTACCAAAGGCAGAAGCTCCAGGGAATAATAATAAGATCCAGAAATGGCTCTCCAAGAAGCATTCAAAAAAGTTAAATAGAAGGAAATAATTTCTAGATACAGAATGGATTTTTTTTTTGGTTTTTTTTTGTTTGTTTGTTTGTTTTGTTTTTGTTTTTCGAGACAGGGTTTCTCTGTGTAGCTTTGCGCCTGTCCTGGAACTCACTTGGTAGCCCAGGCTGGCCTCGAACTCACAGAGATCCGCCTGGCTCTGCCTCCCGAGTGCTGGGGTTAAAGGTGTGCGCCACCACCGCCCGGCCATGGATTATGTTTTGAAAATATACAAAATCTTTTATACATGTATTTTGCTTACTCCCATCTTTCTTGTGCTCTATGGGAAATGAGGCTAAAGATGTATTTTTGTAGTCCCAATTCCTAATTATAACCAGTGTACTATTTGTTTACAGTTTGGGATTATCTTCCTTTATCTGTCATGTTCTTCTTTTCTAATCAGCTTTGAATTATTCATAAAGTACTTTTAAAAGCTATTACTATTAGAATTTTTCTCTGTCTTGAATGTTTATCAACTTAATTACATATTTGAAGTGTTAAAAAATACAAGATTCATTCTAAAAGGTTATAAAGGCAATCATATAGACTTGTAGCATATAGATATTAAAACTATATATTGAAATAGTAAACAAAGAAATCATGCACTTTCAGTGGCAGTCAGTCCACAATTATTGACTTTTTGATATGCTTAGTGTAACCTTCTCAAGAGAAATGAAACAGTATGCATATGTGCCTGCATTTGATGTAAAGCAGTGTGTGAGTGTGTGTTTGTGTGTGTGTGTGTGTGTGTGTGTGTGTGTGTGTGTGTGTGTGTGTGTGTGTGTAAGAAGATCAATGTGTTTCTTATTCATCTGTACATTGCATCAATTTATTTTAAAGATAGTGTTTAGGGAAGTTAACAAATAATGAAGACAATTCTTTGTTTAACTTGTAAAAAGGATTTTCACTAATTGAAGGTGTCATGTGATCATGGGATAGAAGAGAGAAGACATGGACAAACTGGAGCAGGGGTGTATCTTCTCTAGAGATGAATGAGCACCCACTCCATCTGAGAAACAAAAAGGAACTTTTTAAATAGAACAAAATATTTGGAGGCTCTCTAGGGAAAAAAAAACCGGTGTAGAATTATCATACCATCATCTTAGCAGAAAAAAACTGTAGATGGCCTTTGTCTTCTCAGTCATTTAAAAAGACGTAAAGCACTATATGTAAACTACATAAAAGAAGATATGTTACACGTTAACTTCTAAATGGGCATTACACTACTACTAACATTATAAACATACATCATGTTTATTATGAATACTGCTTTTACAAACACAGCAAGATCCTTTTTTATAAAATTTAACAAAAATGGCGATATGTTCTAAAGTTTTGGGTGGCCAACTTCTTTGTCTTATTGGTTTGGGGTTTTGTTTGCTTTGCTTCCTTGATTTTCTTTTCTTTTCTTTTTCTTTTTTCTTCTTTTTTTTGTTTGGTCTTTTTGTTTTATTTTGTTTTGTTTTTTGTTTTACATGTAGAGTCTCACTCTATAGGTCTGTCTTGGCCTGGAACTTGATATGTAGACCATGCTACACTGGACCTCACAGAGATTTTCCAGTCTCTGCTTCTTGAGTGCTGGAACTAAAGGTGTGATGTGAATCACCACACTCAGCTTCATCAACTTCTTAAACATCTGTACATTTATAACTATTTTGTTGACTTACAGATGGGTTACAGGAAGGATTTATATTAAATCATATTTCAAAACAACTGAGATTTCCAGAATGATTCTTCAGAAAACAAATAGATGAATCTCTTGTTATCAGGGACAAATAGATGTGTTTTTTTATTGTTAGAGACTAAGACTGTACCTTTTCCCCATTTTCATCTCTCAGAAGGCCAGCTAACTGGGGACACTTATCCTTGCATTTCAGGATGAGCTCTTTCGGTTCTTTGGCTATTGCCGTATGTAGACAAACCTCTTCAAAGAGTCTGAAGAGATAGGCATTATCTTGTTTCTGATGGGACACTAATACCTTCTAATAATATATGGATAAAATGTTGCAATATAATTTAATAATCCCTTTGTTACCTTTCTTGGACATAGGCACTCCTATACAATGGACTGTTTATTCAGATTCTGGGGAGGACCTCTTGCCAACACTGGCTGTGCATTGTGGAAAGGACAAAACAGTGGCTCTAAGGGGCATGCTTAACCTTTGGGATAAAGGCACTAGGCAATTTTGCAAAAAGAGAATATAGAAATTTGAATTTTAATAAAAATATTTGGGGATTCAGAGAGATAGATCAGTGATTAAGAACACTTGCTATTCTGACAACAGCCACATTGAACTGCTCATACCTTCCTGTAACTCCAGTTGCAGAGGACCTAACACTGTCTTCTGGCTTCTGAGAGCACCTGTACATATTGGCAACACACACACACACACACACACACACACACACACACACACACACACAAATTTAACTTTTTAAAAAGATATTCCAGTGTTGTGTAGACATCACGCACAGGGCAATAACTTTAGTGTAAATATATTTATTTTCTCTTAAAGGGCCTACCCCATTATTTCACTACATGTCCTTAGTAAGGAAGCCTGTCAGTGTCCAGTGACTATTTAACTTCTTTTTTTAAACCAAATTT
Source organism: Peromyscus maniculatus bairdii (assembly GCF_049852395.1). Classification (NCBI taxonomy): domain Eukaryota; kingdom Metazoa; phylum Chordata; class Mammalia; order Rodentia; family Cricetidae; genus Peromyscus; species Peromyscus maniculatus. Next base: position 31,038,375 of record NC_134867.1, read on the forward strand.
AGTTACAATAACTACCGTTATCTCTTATTTTGAAATATTCTATATTAGACAGAATAAAGTTCAACAATCTTCTTGGTTGAGATGTATTTACCCAGCCGGGCGGTGGTGGCACACGCCTTTAATCCCAGCACTCGGGAGGCAGAGCCAGGCGGATCTCTGTGAGTTCGAGGCCAGCTTGGGCTACCAAGTGAGCTCCAGGAAAGGTGCAAAACTACGCAGAGAATCCCTGTCTCGAAAAACCAAAAAAAAAAAAAAAAAAAAAAAAAGAGAGAGAGATGTATTTATCCATCTTCATGGCATTCATTATGATAATTTAATATATAATTCCATGTGTAATGTTCAAGTTAATTTTATAAATACTTGCATCTTTTTAATGCTAATAATCTTTATGTGTTAGGAATTGTATGCTCTTCTTTCATAGTTATGCACAAATATATCATAGATTGTTTGGAACAATTGTTACTCTACTTTGCTATAGAAAGCCAGAAAGATCTTTTAACTTGAACTTTAATGGCCAAGTCTTTCTGAGGGTTCTCTGCTGCCCACATTTGTGGGTCTGAAACTAATCCAAGATCTTTTATTTTTATAAGTGATACCATACGGAAATGGAAGGACCCAGCCAGCATTTGAATGGATGTAGAAAAAAGTGAATGGCAGTTTCTAGATTTCTTGTCTTTTACACATTTTACTGTTCCACTTATGCTCACAAAGAACTCTTCCTCCTCTTCCTCCTCCTCCTCCTCCTCCTTGATTTTCAAGATATTCTCTCTAAATAGCCCTTACTGTCCTGGAACTCACTATGCAAACCAGGATGGCCTCAAACTCACAGAACTCTGTTCTGCCTCCCAAGTGCTGAGATCAAAATCGTGAACCTCTTCTCTCAGCACTCACAAATTTCTTAATGTCAAAAGAAAGGTTTTGCAGAAAATAGGAAGGCTTTTATTTCCTGGCTTGTGTTCTTTGGTTTATATTACCTTTTTATGTCAACTTGTAGTTGTTAATGCCTGTTTATAATTAAAACCAAGTTTATATCATTTGCATTTTGTTAACTCCCTAAGAGGGAATATTATTAATCATGGTCAGATTTGTAGTATAAATACTTGTGTTAATATTATTCATATGGGCCTGTCCTTTCTAAGGTTACAAAAATATTTGTGTTGACTTCTGTGTTGGCAGAGATCTCATCATTGCTATTATGACTGTAATCTACCCAAGTGATTTTTGCAAATACCTATGTTCTTTGAGGTTACTCTTTTGGGTTGTGACAAATTTAAATATCTAATGGTTTCTATCTTTTTAATGTCTCTCTCTGTGTCTGTCTCTCTGTGTCTGTCTGTCTGTCTGTCTGTCTGTCTGTCTGTCTGTCTGTCTGTCTCTCTCTCTCTCTCTCTCTCTCTCTCTCTCTCTCTCTCTCGTGTGTGTGTGTGTGTGTGTGTGTGTGTGTGTGTGTGTGTGTGTGTGTTGGGGGGTGCTGAGGTCAGAAGTTGATGCTGGGTGCCTTTCTTGATGGGTCTCCTTATTTTTTTAGACAAGGCTTCTCATTCAAGTCGAGCTCAGTGATTGCCTAAAATGGCTTAGCAATGAGCTACTGGACTCTTTCCTACTCAACCCAGGCCTGATGCTACAACTCATGCTCTTGTGCCTTGCTCTGACATCACTTCTGGGGATCTGAACTCAGGTCTGATGCTCATGTGGCAGGGACATAATTAACTGGCACATCTCTTTAACTCCATCTTTAATGGGTTTAAAATAACACACTGCTTTGTTACTTGAGAGAGTGCCCACTTACTACAAATAGCATTCGTCAGCCCTTAACCAAACAAGGCTTTTACCTTTGTTTAGATACTACCTTAGAGAGCTGTTTCCATAGACTTACAGGGCTTAACAAGAAACCTTGGAACACAGTGGCGTAAAACAGCAACCATCCATTTAAAAATCTATCACTGGGCAGTTTAGGCAGAGATCCCCCTGCCAATTCTGATCTTAGCTGTGCTCCTTCATGTGGCTGGGTGGCTGAACACGGACAAAATTGGACAAAATGTTCAATCTCAAGAAAGGTACATCAGGTCCAAGGGATAAAAGTGAAGTAGTTATCCTTGAAAACATACACAGCAGTGGCTACCTTATATTTTAACAATTGCCTGTTATCTTGTGCTAGTCAAAAGTCCATTCCTGACTCACAAGGTGAGGACCTAAGTTGCACCTGTTGCCTGGGGCAACGATGACTTTACTTCACAAGTTGCCTTGAAAGTGTGGGCAGAAGGGGAGGAAGGTGAGTCTTTCTTCCACCCAGAGATCTTTTTCTTGTTCTCAGTTCAATGAATAAGGTCACTTAGTCATTACCAACCTCTTACTGCGGCGATGCTGTGTCTTCCCTTATAACACATGGTATAGATGTGCAGTGTGTCATCTCTATTGTGCCTTCCTATGCATAGTGTGACATGTATTTCTTTATAATACATAGTATAGGTGCTCAGGAGGTCATCTCTATTGTCCCTTCCTATGTGTAGAGTGATGTGTACCACTTAGTCTTCCCATGGGTGACACAAAATACCTGCCACCAAAAAAAATAAAATAAAATAAAAAACCTGCTTAAAAAAGAAAAAAGAAACGTTTCTTTTGGCTCAAAGTTTGAGATCATAGTCCATCACCCCCAAAGCCCTGGCAACAGGAGCTTGAGGCAACTGATTACATTGCTGCTTCAGAAGCATCGAGTGAGAATACTGGTGCTCAGCTCCCTTTCTCCTTTTTATTCAATCCAGGACCCCAACCCATGGAATGGTGCCACCCACATTTAGTTCGGCTCTTCTTGTATCAACTAACCTAATAGAGAAACTTCAGCAAAGATATGCCTAGAGCTTAATTTCCACAGTGATGCTAAATTGCATGAAGTTGACAATTAGAGTTAACCATCACAAGAAGACTTAGAAGAAAAAATGTAAAAGGCAGGCCAAGATCTGGAGAGGTTCCTTGGCTATTAAGAGCCCTTGTTGCTCTTTCAGAGGATCCAGGTTTGATTCCCAACGCCCACAAGGTAGATCACAAATATCCATTCATCACTCCAATCCCAAGGGATCTGATGCTCTCTTCTGACCTCTGAAGGCACCAGGCACACATGTGGTACACACATACATGCAGGCAAAACACTCATACATAAAGTCCTAAAGTAAATAATTTTTGAAAGCCAGGCCAAGATACACTCATATACTAGATAAATATTGACGTAAGTACCACGTTGTGCTGCTAGGTGTTCTAAAGTGCGGTGAATGCAGCAGTGAGAAATTTAAAGAAGAAAAGACTCTCCCCCTTTCACTGTGATTTTCATATTCTAGGCATTAATATGATGCTTAATGTTCCATAGAGCTGTGATCACCCTGTTCATCTCTCTTGGAGCAAAAACCGGTGTTGAAGGTTTTCATTTTCACGATAAGAGCACTAGTAGCTGCAGTTTTCATTAGAGTTATCTAACACCTTTACAAAGGCATTTGTTTATGCTGGCAAAAATCAAATAGATCTGCCTATATTTTGTTTTAGTCTCGACGCAAATATATGTATTTTCCTGTGACCCCCGTGGTGATGGACTAATGTGTGCTTTTCAAATGGCTGTGTAGGGTTAAAGGTACAGCTTGTGTCTGTAGGACAGAGCTTGAGTTAATAGGGCCTTTGGAGAAATGACCCCAAGACCTTTGGCTTCATTCATAGCCTGCTCCGGCCAACTGAGATTCCTGCCAATTAGTAGGGTTCCCTAGAGAGAGACTCCAAGAGCATCAGCATAAATTTAAATTCTGGGCCCCCAAACGTAGCTTGCAAAAGGGTTTTCTTGTCCTTTGCTAATTACAAAGTAAACATTTCTCGGCAAAAAGACACTTCCTCCTTTCATGGCCCCGTCCAGCTCCCCACAACCATGCCACTCCTGAACACTGCTGCTGTTGCCGAAGCCCCTTTGGCGTAGGCGACGCAAGGCCACATTCGCAGACACGAAAGGATTATTCTTCCCAGAGATCGTTATCCTGTTCTCTCCTTATTTGCTGCATCGACTTCACAGAAGCCTTTACAGACAAGCTCGGTGTGTGCTGGTGCCTGACAGGATGGACTGCCCACCTTCTTAGGCCTCCCAAGAGGTGTGAGGGAGCGGATTCAACTGGATTGCCGTTGATCTCTGGGGCACCGCTGGACAGAAACGCTCTCTTGGTTACATTGAAAATTGTCTGTTTACTATGTCATTAAGATGCTTTGTCTAAGGCCAAACCATAACTGTGGAAACTGGGTTATGGAAACATCAAACAGAGTTTCTGGGTTTAAAAACTCTATACTTGGGACATTGCAAATGAGAATGCCTCACTCAAGCTTTGGGGATTTAGTCCTGTATGACTGTGAAACCAAACTCTCAGAACAAGGTGCATATTTTACTGAGGAACAAATTCAAGCATGGCATTCCCAGCACAGCGGCTTGCGCCAGTGAGCTCCTTACTGTGTTAACATGGCAATGCGCCAGTGAGCTACTATGTTAACATGGCAAATTGATACAAAAGGAAACTTCTCTGAACCCCTTAATCTACTCTCCTCTCATTTGCTTCCTCAAGCACTTTTATTTTTTTCAATTCAATCCCTTTCAACACTTTTTTCATATCATCCTCATTCCTTCTGATCTAAATTAAAAATATTCCTCAATAATTTTTCTTTCTGATTACAGCATCTCTAAAAATTATTCACTATCTATAGATGAACTGGTTGCCAGTATTGGAAAATCATATACCAGTATTTGTCAGGACATTTGAGTCGAAAATGCAGACTTGGAATTACCTTAAGCAAAAGAAAACAATAGGTTTTAAGCATAGGATTTTGTAAATGCCCAAGGCCGTTAAACCATCTGTTTTCTCTCTTTTTCCCATTTCAACTCATCTCTCCCTCCCTTTCCTTGCTTATTAGTTTGTTATCCACTGCTGTGAGTCTTTCTGAAATTTAGAAGAAATCTGGCTCCAAGGAGCCCCAGTCCATGTGTTCAAGTCTTAATTTAAAAGGACAGTTACCTTTCTTTCCCTACCCATTTGTCCTATTTTATGCAGGATTCTAGTTGCTCAGCTGGAATTATGTGTCCACTCCTTGAACCAACTGCAATGAATGGGCATTTACATATTTTGATTGGTCTGATATTCAATGGGTCACATGCCTACAATTAAAGCTGGGTACAAGTGGACCGTTGTAAATGGTGGTTTGACTTATAGGATGTATATGTAAATGACCCAGTTCAATACATGCATGTGCAAATATACAACCATACTCTTTCACAAGATACTTCTGGCCAATATCTATGGAAAAGCAATTTAACTGATGAAGTTTAAGCAAGTTTTTTTTTTCCAGTTTTATCAAGATGTGCAGGTCTAGCATAATGTTAATATTTTCATTTAACCAATTTCTACAGTTCCTGGGGTTTAGAAACATTTTTATGGGATTAAACTGACTTTAACTGAACTCCCTACTCCTTGAATGGTTTCTGGGACTGATTTGGAAATTCCAGTCAAGGCGTACTCATTTCCACTTCTAGCTGCTCAGTGTTCATGTGAGACACATCAGTGTGGGTAATGACCTTTTGCTTAATTATTCATCATGCCACTGGAACTGTAAGATTAACTCAAACCTAATTACTGAACTCTTGTGTTTATGTTATGCATACACCACTGGGTCATAACTCTAGCTTCTGTGAGGCCAGGCCGCTAGAACAGGAAAATAAGTCTTCTGAGGAGTTGTTTTGTTTACTTGTTGTTTCTGAGAGAGGAGCCTGGCTTTTTGCTGTTTTTTTTTTTTTTTCAAAGAATCAGATAAACAGAAGAATTGCTCAACAAAGAGCAAATATTTTTCATGAGTCAGGACAGATGTGTACATGGATTCATGAGGTGTTACTTTACTTTTACATCAAAGCAGTAGGATATTTGGAAGCACATTTTTCACTTAGGCATAGTATCTAAACTCAGGTAAGGAAATAATATACTAAACTCACACTTGAGACATATGTATAATTGTTAATTTCAGAACTAAAACAGCATATAGGAAGTGTGCAGATAGGCCAGTGAGATAGCCTCCAAGCTGGACAATCTCAGCTGGATCCTGAGACCCACACAGGAAAGGGAAAGAATCACCCCCTATAGACTGTCCTTTGACCTCTCCACACACATACACAAGCACACACACACATTCACACACTTACACACAACACACACATACATATACACATATTCACACATATGCACACACACATATACACATTCACATCCCCATACATGTACACACATACATATACAGACATGCACACCCACACACATACATTCACATGCACACACACATAGACACACACATTCACACACACACACACATTCACTCTAAATAAATAAGTAAATAAAATGTAACGAGAAACAATTATAAAGAAAACATGCAAAATTAAAATTAGGAATCTTTGTCTAACTAATTGCAACTCATGAATAAAATCATTACCCTAATTAACACTAAAAATAATCTAGTTTTCCATAATATAATTAGTATGCTTAGTAGATAACTATTTCTATAAAAACACAATACAATAGTGAACTATCTCTCAGAAAAATGAATATACATTGTAAGTGTCAAATATGCAGTCTAACAGTTGATTTATACCACATGCTACAGGACTTATGCTTTAATTTCTTTTCCTAGTAATTACAATTCAGTTTATCAAAGTATTTCATGAACAAAGCCAAAGTAGATTCCTGTTTGCCCAGTTCCTCAAGTTCTGTTTTGAAATGTGTAGGAGAAGGGAGTTCACATGCATTTAAAATGTTTTATTTAGTGAGTATATATGTGTGTGTAGTATATGTGTGTGAGTATACATGTGATTTTCAGAGGACCACTTTTAGCAGTCAGTTCTCTATTTCCTCTAAGTTCTAGGGATCAACTGAGGCTGTCAGGTTGCCATGGAAACACTTTAGCCTGAGACATCTCACCAGGACAGAGAGTCTTTTATTGACCTTTCCTGTCCTTTTTCTGCCACTTCCAACCTGTAGCAGCCTTTAAAAAAAATGCTTCTCCTCTTGTTTTATTTTCCCACCCATGCACATTTTCTTAATTAATTAACTAGTTAATTAATTAATATATACATGTATACTGAGACAGGACCTCACCACATTTGTGTGTAAATGACCCAATTCAATACGAGCATGATCTTGAACTCACAATCTCTTCCTCCTGTTCTCCTACAAGCTGGGTTACAAGTGTGCACCACTACATCCAGCTGCCTCCATTTTATTTTTTCTCTTTTATTAAAAATAGATTTTATTCTCACATAATACATCCTGATTAAAGTTTCCCCTCCCTCTGTTCCTTCCAGTTCCTCACCCACCTTCCTTCCCATCCATCTTTCTGTCTCTCATCTGAAAACAAACAAGCATCTAAATATAATATAATATAATGTAATATATAATATAACAAAAACAACAGTTTTAAATAGGACAAAGTAAACAAACAGAAGGAAAAGAGCCCAGGAAAAGGCACAAGAAACAGAAATAGATGTAGAGACCCACTTGTTTGCACTCTCAGGAATCCCATTAAAATGCTGAACTGGAAGCCATAACATATAAGCAAAGAACCTGTAGTGCTAGAAATAGAGAAAATACATAAATAAAATTATACTAAAATTAAAATATAAGGTAAAATAAAATAAAAAAGCCCTGACATGCCATGAGACAAGGAGCCTCCCACGATGCCATTGAGTTCATTTTCTGTTGACCATCTACTGCTAGGCATGCTACTCTAAGAGTAGCTTGTTTCTCCCAGTGTGAGACTTCCTTGGAGGAAACTACATTTTCATTTGTAAGTGGTTGTTAATTGGAAATTGCTTCTGGCTTAGAAAGCTGTGTGTCCAATTCTACTTTCAACTCTAGAACTCCAATGTTGCAGACCTGTGCAGGCACTGTGCATGATGCCTCAGTCTCTGTCCCTTCCCGTGTGTGTCAATCCCATTGATTTAGAGGGCCTTATTTCCTCTATGTCCTCTATCCCTTCTGGTTCTTAGACTCATTCAATCTCCTCTCCCACAGAGTTCCCTGAGCCCTGGGGGTGGGGCATGATGGAGGTTCCTGTTTAAGGCTGAGTGTTCCAAGGTCTGTCTTTCATACTGTCTGGCTTTGGGTCTCTGTATTTGTTCCTATCTTCTATGAGAGGAAGGTTTTCTGATGATATCTAACCAGCCACTGATTTATGAATACAGTAGAATGTGATTAGGAGTCATTTTATTGCTACATTCTTTTAGTAGCACGGCAGTATTTGGTTTTACCCTAGGTCCCTCGGCTATCTAATCTTAGGTCACCCAAGTTGTATGGGTTCCATGTCATGGAGAGTGCCTTACGTCAAAGCAGACATTGGTTGGTTACTCCCACAAGCTTTGTGCCACCATTGCCCTAGCAAATCTTGCAGGCAGGACAGCATTGTAGATCAAATGGTTTGGGGCTTGGTTGGTGTTTACATTTCTTGGTTGGTAGCATGCAGAGTACCTTCCTGTATCAAAGCTGCTTGCAGTGGTGACAGCTCTTCTATGAAGGCACCAGCTTGACTTCTCCATGTTCAATGAGTTATGCAGGCGTTGTCTTCAGCAACGAGGCTTTGTCGTCAGGTTGTGGAGAGCAACCGCTGAGTTGTTTGGGGGTTCCCACGGGGCCCCTTTGGCCAACAACTGAATTAGATGTAACTCAGTCCTAGTACTGGGTACTAGAGGCTTCATGGGAAGGGTAGTTTTGGTTTTAGGAGACAGGGTTTCTCTGTGTAGTCCTGACTATCCTGGGACTCATCTGTAAACCAGACTGGCCTCGAACTCACAGTGATCCGCCTGCCTCTGCCTCCTGAGTACTGCGATTAAAAGTGTGCACCACCATTACCTGACTTGGCTATTTCATTTAAACCACATTTATATACGTACATATTTTAGGAAACTTCTACCGTATTAGGTTTTCACACAACCCTTCAAAGGGTCCTTAATTTTAGCTATCTCACCCCATATTCCCTCCCTCATCCCTCCTTCTCTTCCCCTCCCCATTTGAGCCTCCCATTCCAGCCACCTCCCATCCATCCATAACTATCTATTGTCTTTCCCTTTCCTAGTGAGATTTATCTGTTCCCGCCAGCCTCTTGCTCTATACCTAACCTCTGTTGTTCTACAGATTATAGCTCAGTTATCATTGTCTTAACAGCCAGGATCCACGTAAGAGTCTTCCTCAATTTTAAATTTACTGTTTATTCTCATATTCAGAATCTTATAAAGATGATGTCTAGTGTTTCCATTGTCATCTTGGTAAAAGTACAGAAATATTTGCAATCAGAACTGTCTCAGTTCAATCACAAGTTTGTCACGAGTGTTATTTGCCTCATAGTTTAATTTTTACTAAAGCATTTTATTATATATATATGTGTGTGTGTGTGTGTGTGTGTGTGTGTGCTGCTATAAAAGCACAAAAAGCTTGAAGATACATAAATTTAAAATTAATAATATCCCTCCCCTTCAGTGCAGTTCCATCCCCTGAGAAAAGTTACATGAAATTGTTTTATCATTCTTTCAGTTCATTCTTTTGATGATAGCAATATATTCAATTTCTATCAGAGGTAGAAAGGATGATACACCTGTTTTTAAATTTCACATGTACTTTTAACTAGCTCTATGGCATTTAAGCAAATTAGGACAACTTTGTAGACCTTATTTTCTTCATCTGTCAGATGATACTAACAGTAATACTCAGAACATTAAATAAAGAGTTGCCAGTATGTACAAAATTTATACTTGTGTCTGGCAAGTAGTGATCATGCAATGAATACCAAACATGGGCTTAATAAAGCAAAAGATATTGATGTTTTATATATATATATATATGTAACAAAAATTAAAGAAAAAAAAGGCCATGGATTTGAAAGAGAGAAGGGTTTGTACATGGGAGGGTTTGAAGGCAGGAAAGGGAGGGGGCAAATGATCTGTTTATATTATAATGTCAAGAATAAAAGATATATTATAAAATAAAGATACTAATATGTGCTGAAGATCTATTTTTGGGAAAATGTTTTAGTGGTTAGTAACCAGAGCTAATGCTGTCAAGTCTTTTATAACGAAAATGAGGCAATTTCACGTAGTTTATCTGATAGTCAGAAGAGGTTTGTTTTGGGTAAACTTACAGCAAGCAAAGGGGTCTGTTACAGGATCCAGGAGAGGTGAGGTGCAGTCCAACGTGGTTCTCAGGAGAACTCTGACTTGTCTGCAGTTCAGCATCCAGTACCCAGGATCACAAGGTAGCCAAGAGAGAGCGAGCATGTATGCATCTCAGGTCTTAAGGGGTCCCCGTCTTGGCCACACCCTGGGTGGGGGCAGGTACCTAGCAGGTAACTACTACTAGGAGCAGTGCTTCAGGGGAGAAGCACAGACAGCTACCCCTATATTTCCTGACTGTTAAGACAAATAATATACATGGTATATTTTACAACTACTGTGTTTCATATACGATAACTAATATTTTTAGCTACTTAGGGTTCCACAGATGCCTATATATAATTTATTCATTGTCTTAATGTTTCTATAGAGTAGGTGTGAGAAGTCTTTGTAGAGTAGGAATAGTGACTAGGTCGTGTATATAGCAAGTATTCCTATTATTTATTTCAAGGTATATTATAGTTTTTCTCATATATCTTAAATAACTATACTTATTTCTACAACACTATTTTTTAACTGGTAGATACCATAAATGCATTCAATAAACACTTATTGAGTAACAATTGTGAGCCAGACAGTATTAGACACACTAGTGCAATTATATTTATATGTATAAATGAGATACATGTATGTGTATACATACGTTTATGTACATATGTATATATAATGGATATATATCTGACTACATGTCACTCAGATATCACTTCTGTCCTGCTGTTTTAATTTAGAAGGCTTTTCTTAGACCATGTTTACTCCAGGCATCCTCCTCCTACATAGTAATAGCAACTTATGAAAAATCAGAATTAAAGGCAAAAATGATTCTTGTCAGCAAGAGCCTTTGCCACTGAGCTCTCTTGATGGGTCTTTTCAGCCCTTTACAAACAGCTGTTTTAAGAAACACAAAGTCATTGTACATATTTACTGAGTATAGTTGGGTCATCTAATACATGTACCTTCATTCCTATTTCTGCACAACTACTTGAGCTACCTTCCACTGCTAAACCAGTCTCCCCTCAAGCAAATGTGCTCTTCTAGCAGCTGTGCTCAGAGGCTAGTGGGAAACGGAACTGAGTGTTATGTAAAGATGAAGCAAAGAGAGTTGGAAATGTAGTTGAAAAGGAGAAACAAAAGAGAGGAAAAAGGAAGACAAAAATATCGAATAATAGGACAGTCAGTATCTTGATGACACTTTGTTTATCAACCACTCCAGGGCTACTGGTAATTGTCTCCTTGGCTATTTGCAGATGCTTCCACAATGAGGTGATTGCATTATAAAGGCAAGATTCAGGTCTTTTTGTTTGTTTTGGAAATGCTAGTGGCTGAACTGGGGTCTTGTGTTCAGAACTGTAGCTTTTCAAATTAATTTTTAGTAACAAAACATCTTACTCTATTGAAATACTACACAGAGCCCAGTACATAAAATAGACTGACAGTAGAAACATGTTAACAAGAAAAGAGAGAAATTGAAACTTGTATGCAGTGTCTGTAGGGATGCAAGAGAATAGAACCTGTATGGCAGTTTCACAGAAATCCAAACTAGAATGAACATATGACCAGCAATTCCAATTCTGAGTGTATACTAAAAGAATGGAAAGTAGAATCTCAAGGAGACATTCATATACCCATGTTCATGAAAGTGTTACTTACAATAGCCAAAAGTTATAAGCAATTTGTGACCATTGATGGAAGATTGGCAACAAAGTGTAGAATATAGATATGATGGTACATCACTATCCGAGAAAAGAAGGAAATTCTGATGCATGCTGCATCGTGGGTAAACCTCAGAGATACTACGCTAAATGAAATCAGTCCAGACATCCATTCCCTTTGCTTATATGAGCTAGCAAGAGCAGCAAAATTACAGAGATAGAAATCAGGTAGATGCTAGGGAGTAGGGAAAAGGAAAATGATATTGTTAAGAAATAGAGTTCAATCCTGTTCGATGACGAGTCCTTAGAACTGACAGTTGTGATGGCTTCACAATGTGAACGTTCTTAGTGCTTGGATCATTAGGATCGTCACGTATAATTTATCTCAATGGAAAGATGGTTCTCCAAGCAACCCTGGTAACTTGAGCTCTATGCCCGGAACCCACTAAAAGTGGAAGGTCGAACTGACTCCACACACCTCTAATCTCTACTAATGTGCCATGATATGTGCACCCCCCCATACACACGCATATATATCATGCACACACACATACACCATAATAATGAAAAAAAATAATGTTGAAATAGTCCTTCAATAAAGAATGCATTCTAACCAACCAGCATCCATGGGTTAGCATCCATGCTATATTTGAAAACCATTGAACAACCTCTTTTCTGAACCTCTTTGATGTTTCTCACTTACCATCATGGTAAAATCTGAATTTGGCATTTCTCTTGACTCTTTGCTGTAGAAAAGAGTAATGATTCCCCCCACCTTGGGAAAATCTCTTAAATCTCAGAAGAGAAAAAGATGTCGGTGTGTTCCCTGTGGGGCCATGCAGTTTATTCCAGATGATACCCTAGCATCTTCCCAACTATACCTGTAGTGGGTTAAAGGTAAAGTAACAAGAAAAAGCAGCTGTAGCAAGTAGCTTCTTAAGATATGCTGTCCTGGGCTTTGTGTTTATTTGTTTCTTGGTTTCTCCCTCATGCCTGTATTCCTTTACATAAACTTAAGAACATGGCCCTTCCATTTAGCCTGTAATGTAGTAAAACTGGGGAACAGAGAGAGATAAAATTTGTAATAGGGCCTCACACATCTGTTGAAACCATGACATTACCTTGAGGTAACATTTTAATATACAGCTTCATATCATGCTGAACATCTCGTGCTATTAATCTCTTGGTCTAATGTTTTCTTGTTTTGTTTTTTTTTTTTTTTTGTCATTTGTTCCTTCTTTGTTGATTGCTAAATACATAATGTAAAACATTAGGTTGCAAACTGGCCTTAAATTGGCTGGAACCTCAGGAGAACTATTCCGAACACTTTTTATATAAACTCTAAGGAGGTCAAATTTAGAAAACTCTCAGCTGCTGAACTTGGATTCCACAAGCCACTGACCAGTTATAATTAATATTAATAAATGGCAGATGACAGATGTTTATTGCCTAACTGAACAGTGTGTATGCAATACTAAGTTTTCAAAAGATAGTTCAATGTCAAAGGATTTAAACACATGTAATCCAGTTCTTCTAACTGCAAGCACGTTAATGTGAATAGGAAACATACAAGTTTTTCTTTCATTATATTAAACAATAGATGGCATGAAACCCTACTTCATTAGTCTTAAACCAGTTTCATGAGCCTGCATTTCTTAGGAAAATAGACTTTAAACCACAGATACTCATTTACACAAATACATAAACATAATATACTTAACTGTTGACCTTAAAGTCTGAAACTAAATTGTTTAATGTGCACAGGTTTTTAGATAATAAAAAATAAAAACCAGTATCCAAATACTAAGTCAGTTTAAATCTGTATAGTTCTGTAGAGTTCTACTAAATAATAGGACCACTGACCAAGGTTTCTCCACTTATTCACTTCTGAATACTAAAGAGTTAAGATATGGTAATTCAGTTACTTTGTGTAAATCTCGGAGCAAAGTGAGAAACTTAAGATAGGAATGAATCCTCCAGCTGCTACAGGTGAAATAAAAGAATTTTTCCAGGGGAATTACATGAAGAATCAAAAACATCTTACAAATAAAACAAAGAGGAAAAATAACTTGCTTAATTTATGTCTTTATTCAGTTGAATCCATTCACTATATTTAATCCATTAACACAGATTCTTCCCAGTTGGGCTGTGATTGAATAATAATGCTATTTCTTGTGTGTTTGACATTTTTATATAGTCATCTTATGTAGTATTCTAGTCATGTGTGCATCATTATTAAAAACTCTATCTTAAAGAAGATTAAATTGAGATATTGGGCAAGACTGAGCAATATTAAGTAATTGACTGGTAGGTACTGTACTAAAGTCAAGTCCTGACCCCATTCCCAGTGTAATTTTAAGTATTTTAGGCAGAAAGGTGTATGTATCAAACTACTACCTTCACCAGCTAATAGTTGGGTCAGAATCTTTTAGACAATAAGCTTCATCCTTTCTACTGCAACACTTTTGCCACATATTCAGGATGAAGGCGTATTTTTTTTGTCTCCCCACCTCTACTTACTCCACTACGCATAAGAGTTAGCAACATACATTGTTTTCCTGATATCCTTGTTGATGCTGATCCAATTGAAAACACTCCACTTCTTCCACCAACCTTGCTTGCTCTTTTGTTTATAACTATTCCACCATTCAAAGAGCAAACCTGAACTTAACAAGTTGCCCAGTGATTTCCCTTTTGCTTAATCACACGATGTTTAAAATACATAGTTCTGGAAAAACTGTTAACATCATTATTGAAATGCTATAAATGGCTATGTTCACAGTATCAGGCTTTCTAAACAAAACCACTGTCAGTGGAGCCAGCAAACTTCAGGCACTACGTGCCTTATGCACTTTTCACGGCACTATGTTTAACTGTGAATCTTAATAAGAAACTTCATTTAGTTTTTTTCCAAAGGGTATAAATGTTCATGCCACACCCAATTACTATTAAGTAACGCTAGCGACATAAAGTAAAAATGACTGAAGGGGGTATTTCAAGAGACTGGATTTTCTGCTCAATTTGTAAAGCCTATGCGGACTCCACCGCATTATGTGAACGCGTGGATGTACTGGACTCACAGAGTGGAGTACCCACCCCAGGAGGCCTCTCAGTGTGAAACAGGCTGCAAGTGGGTAGAGCGCCAAGAAAGAACACCATCTGCATGTGTGATTGAGCAGATGCAGCATGGCTTTTGGGGTTGTTCTCTGAAGCTCACGCGGATGTGGAAAAAAGTCACATGCTGCTCTAGTAGCTGTAGACATCTGCTGAAGGCATGTGAGGATGCTGCAAATGTTCTCCTAGGATGTTGTGTCTCAACATTGGAAACAAGAAAAACTGGGGAGCAACAGAGAAAGGCTATTGCTCTAACATGATCGCTTTACAGGATGCTTGCTGGCAGGTGCAAATGGTGGGCATTAAGTGAATTATTTGTTTAAAAAAACATTGTTTTCTCTACTAGTATTTTATGATACCTATTTCCAGCATTTACCTCAAGTTATCAAAGACTATCCCATTTCAAATAGCATGCCTAATTATGGTTCCTTTCATCACTGAAGGATAAAGTATTAAAGAAGCCTTTAAATATGCTTTAGACATGAAATTGAGCTCATAAAATAGGTTTAGTTTCAAATTAGTCAAAACACATGGATGCAACTCTGCTTTTATCAGTTGTGGTTTTCTGTAATGGTCTCCATCTGTTGCAAAGAGAAGTTTCCTTCATCTTCCCCAGAGAAGAACACACCAACTAGATATTTAATATCAAATGGTCATCGCTGGAAACAAATATACACAAGGAAAGTTATGTAGACTAAGCAGGTTGTGTTTATGTATACACACATACACAACAACAACAACAACAAATGAGGCCATGAATTTGAAGGATAACAAGAGGGCACATTTGAAGGTTGGAGGGAGGAAAGGTAATGGGGAAATGGCTTATCTTAGTTAGAGATTCTATTGCTATCATGAAACATATGACCAAAGCAACTCATGGAGGACAGGATTTATTCAGCTTGTGCTTCCACGTCACAGTTCATCATGGAAGGAAATCAAGACAGGAACTCAAATAGGGCAGGAAATGGGAGGCAGGAGCTGGTGCAGAGGCCACGGAGGGGCTCTGCTTACTGGCACTCCATGGCTTACCCAGCCTGCTTTCTAATGGAACCCAGGACCACTGGCCCAGGGGTATCCCTACCCACAATGGACTGGGCCCTCCTCCATCAATCATTAGTCAACAAAATACTCTGTGTTTGCCTACAGCCTGATCTTTATGGAGGCATTTTCTCAACTGAGGTTTCCTCCAGCTTGTGTCAAGTTGACATAAAGCTAGCTGGCAAAGATATAATTATATTATAATCTTAAAATTATTTAATTAAAAAATGGATATGTTGCCTATAGAGTATATACAGATCTTTTAGAAGTAAGATGTCATCAAAACCCTACCAGTTGTCTATAAAGCCTTATAAACTATTTGAAACACAGTGAGACATTTGCAAATTCAAGGTTGGCCTCATGGATTTCTGTTTGTATACTTTTATGAGGACATCAGTTAGTCTATGAATAGCAGCAGCCAGCCTTTGAATAGCAGCTATGCTTTCATGAGAAGGTCGAAGGTGCGAAGAGAGCTAAAGAAACATAGGTTATTTTTAGAATATCAGAGTCGTGGACACATGCAGAAACTGCCTCCATGCTAGATTTTATTTCTTTGGCATTGTCCAGTTGGAAAAAGACAGTATTTCCCATTGATCTCACTAGAAACATTAAGAAAACTTTTATAGATAAGAGATACTTTCAGCAAAGTATCAGGATACAAATTCACACACAAAAATCAATAGCCTTCCTATTTACAAATGGCAAAAGAACTGAGAAGGAAATTAGGGAAATAATATCTTTCACAATAGCTTCAAAAATATAAGTTGGGATAATTCTAATGAAGCAAGTGAAAGACTTATATAACAAAAAATTTAAGACATTCAAGAAAAATATTAAGATATCAGAAGATGGAAAGATCTCCCATGCTCATGGATCAATGGGATTAATACAGTGAAAACAGTCATCCTACTAAAAGCAATCTGCAAATTCAATTCAATCTCCATCAAAAATCATACATAATTATTCACAGAAATTGGAAGGACAATTATCAGCTTTGTATGGAAGCACACAGACACACACACACACACACACACACACACCAACAGAAAAGCTAAAACAATTCTGAATAATAAAAGAACTGCTAGAGATATCACAGACTTCAATTTCAAGATGTAGTACAGAACTGTAGTGATAAAATAACAGCATGGTATTTGGCATAAAACAAACACATTGTTCAAAAGAATCAAACTGAAGTCCCAGAAGTTACGTCCACACACCTATGGATGCCTGATTTTTACAAAGAAGCCAGAAATACACACTGGGAAAAAACAGCATCTTCAACAAATGGTGCTGATCAAACTGGATGGTTGCATGTAAAACAATACAAAGAGATCCATATTTATTACTCCACACAAAATTCAACTCCAAATAGATCAAGAACTTCAACATAAGTCCAGGCACTTTAACTCTGATTGAAGAGAAAATTGGGAATAGTCTTGAACTGACTGGCACAGGAAAAGACTTTCTGAGCAGGATACTGATAGCATAGACACTAAGACCAACAATCAATAAATGGGACCTCATGAAACTGAAAAGCTTCTGTATGGCAAAGGACACTGTCTTTTGGACAAAGCAGCAGGCTACAGAATGGGAATCGAGTTTTACTCTGTTCCTCAGTTTAGATCTGTGGATGCTCCACAGACACCTGAAACAAGATAATTGTAAGTAATATGCACGGAGTCACAGAACTGGAGACATACTCATCAGCATACTGAAGTGCTCATCACTCTCTAACATTGAAGAGTCTGTTTATTCATTTCACAACCTTCCTATGTCTGCCATTTTGTCTGTATTACTTTTGCTTTGCCCATCTGCTTTGTCCTGTTCACTTTCTTTACTTGAAAATAAAGATCCTTTATAGAAGATCAAAGCCCAAAGTCATTGTTTATTTGGCGGGAAGGGTTGGAGTTTAATTAGTATGGGGTTTGGGTGTGTTGGCTACTTTTCTCTTGAATGTAACAAAGTACTTAGAAAAGGCCACTGAAGGAAGGAAAGATTCAGCTCATAGTTTGAAAACATCCACCTTCATAGCCGGGAAGGCATGAGGCTAGTAACAGTAAATCTGGTAAATTCTTTAAGATGCTTTTAACAAATTTCTGTTATGTTTAAACAGAAACACATCATACTGAATATGAAAATTGCTAGTCAAATTCCCTGTAAGATTAATCTTATTTTCTTATAAATATTCTTTATTTGTCATTTAGAAGTCACTGGGTTTTTCTGGTTTTTTGTTTGTTTTTTAAAGCACTCACAAAGTCTTTGTCTGAAAGGATACACCATGGATATTATGTTATCCTAAACATATCCATACTTACAGACAAAAGCAAACTCCAGAGTGTTTTTGCATTCCTGAAACTACCAAAAAAAAGAGTGACCCCACTTTTACCTTAACATTGTCTTCAGCATTTCATATTTAATTACAGAATAATATTCACCAATATAATCAATATAGATTTATGTGATACTTTAATTCTTAAAACTAATGAAAACCACCCAAGAGGAGCCTCAGCAAACCAACCTGAGGTTATCCAGATTGCATTGGCTAACATGAAGTGGAAGATCATTCCTCTGCAGGGGTCATGCAATTCATCTCAGAGTGGGAGTCCAGGCAATGACTAAGCAGAAAAGGAAGCCAGAGTGCAGGCCTGTAACAAGAGGGACTGGCCTCCAGTATCAAGGAGCTATTTCCCTTTTTTTTTCCCTGAATAAGCCTAAAATATTCCTTATTGTTGGTTTTGGGGATCCTAACATCCCACATGTTTAACTCGGCTATTTTTATTACTATTTTAATGTGGTCAAAAAAATATATAACAGTGAAAGGAGCTCAATGGTTTTTTAGCATCTGGAAAGAAAACCTGCTTCATCTAGGTGTCTAGAAAAGAGCTTAGGATGAATTTAGGATAACTGTGAACACAGTAAAGCTCAAAGTATGATTTAAGAGAAAAACAGTAGGCTCTAGAGTTTCTGTATTTGTTTAATTTTATTTGAGGCCAAAGTTCTTTTGCATTTGTCTCAGGTGATACTTGCTCTAAATATTGAGGAAAATGTTCAGGTGACATTTCTGATGATTGCAAGTTGTCTCTCTCTTCTTGCCCGAGAGATTCTCTGCAGCAGTCAGGTTTTATTCCAGCCATCTCTACCTGTTTTCCTACCCACCATACTAAGAGTCATACATCTTAACATTTTAAGGCAAGAACTCTCTCAAAGTTGGTTCTTCCTTAGCAGTAGCACATCTTCTAACTAAGAACTCTGACCCAAGAATAGCCTGCTTCTGGGGGTTTCATGTGATGTGCCAAGGCTGATGTCCCATGAAAGTGACTGCAGAGTCCATTGCTGACATCAATGTTCCCACTGGGTATTCTGCTCATTCCTTGGGAATTTCAAAGAATAACAAGTAACCAACAAATCATCAAAAACTATAACATGTTACCCAATTCTTGAAAACAAGCCAATAACACTAAAATCTGCTCCAGTGTCGCCAATGTGAATTCCCAGTCTTTTGAGTGACCAACTCATACCAGATGCTCACTAATGGCAATTCTTACAAAAAAGACCTATTGATCATGTGAGACCTATTGATCACCGTGAGACAGCAGGTTAGTAAACCTCCATCAGAAACACAACTCCGATGCAGATGTAATCTGAAATAGATTTTAAAGTGGCCCCAGATATCCCTCACTAGTGACAAGGGCTAATCACGGGAGCTTATGCTTCATTGTATCCATCAGTAACAATATATGAGCACATTATGCCACAAACCACAGGCTTGAATAGTCAGAGCAGAATGAAGACTGAAAATAGTGGAACAGGAATTGAAGTTGAGAAAATATCAGTCTGCAGGATTTGTGTTTACTTTACCTCTTTTTAACAGCTGAGTAAAAGAGCTAAATGACAAAGGAAGAGAGAACCCACAAGAAGCCAAACTTGTTTTTTTAACATATATGCTTGTTTGTCCTCAAGAACTCAACTGTAAATGCTGTCCAGAGAGGGAACTCAGTCAGAGCCCAACAGTCGACTTAAGGCTTTGTGTTACTATTGGGATTGTGTTGTTTTTCAAGACAGTGACAGTGAACCAGCTTTTATCATTTAGCATCCAGACATAATCTGTGGGATGCACCCTTGCTTTGATTCATATATATTTCAGAAATAAGAAACAAATCCGGTGTCTTCTAGATGTTAATAGGTATACACTTAGCCGCAAGTCTGGGACTGGGAATCCTTTGAAGAAATGGTATCATAAATTAAAATACAGGGGTGATAACTATTACATCTCCCAGTATAGTGGTTTATTAGACATTGTGTTTTATGGGGAAACACTAAGCTACACATGTCATACATTAAATTTGTCTTGAGTTCTTTTTTTTTACCACCACTGAATAAAGGGCAAATATTAATAAAACAACTAACTTTTGGACAAAATAGTTTTAGGTTCTTCTTCAAACATTTTCATTAAGTAATTGCAATTCTGGGCTGCAGAAATGGTTCAGCAATTAAAGGCTAGGCTCACAACCAAAAATGTAAGTAATTGCAATTCTGACAAATAGAAAAGTTCTTTGTGCTATACATAAATATCTCTGTTATATGTCTTCTCATAAATGATTTTTCTTGATTGTTTCTATGGAGGAAGACTAAACATGTAGTTCTGATGTAATGCAGCCTCTTGTGTTGATTTCTGATTAGCTCAGGACCCTTTACCATCTGAGAAAAAGGCTTGGAAAAGGTCAAGAGCAGTGAAAACTCAGGAAACTTCCCCAAGTTCTGTAAATTCATTATGTAGGCAATAGAGTAAAGCATAAAATTTCATCCTTAGGGAATTTTACTGTTTTGTATTCTTTCATGTGTCTTGATCTTGCAGATGAATATAGTCCAGATGAATTACTGCTTAATAGGAATCTTTTTTTCAGAAACAACACAAAAACATATAGACTGTGTGTGGCACTGAACTACAAAGTGTGTTAAGACTTGTTCACGATTTAATAAATATCTAATGGGATCATTTTTAGGAAAGGCAATTTTTGCTACTCTTGAGAATTGGATTTAGAGTAAAAGTGTGAACTCGAAATAGAATTGGGAAAAGGTTTTTTTTTCTGATATTCAGCCTCTTTTATCATTTTGCATTTGGTCATTGACAAATTCATTTTTGCTACATTTGTTGGAACAACATTTGTAAAAAAGGAAATTAAGGCTCTCCTGTTCCAACATCCTGTACAGACAAGTTACATGCTACTCATAAACTAGAATTGATCATTGTGTATACCCTCCAGCACTGAAGAATGCTGTAGTAGTCTTTAAAATGGTTGTGTGTGTGTGTGTGTGTGTGTGTGTGTGTGTGTGTGTGTGTTGAAATACTAGAAAAACATTACAAGGTTGGTCTTGTATTCATTTCACGTTGCAACCAGAAATTATCAAGAATGAGTAACTTAAGCAACAAAAATTTATCATGGTATAGTTACATGGGTCAGAAGGTTTTTACTAGGCTAAAATCAAGATGCCAGCAAGATAGGGTTCCTTCCTGGAGGTCTCTGGGAAGAAGCTTTTCGATTGTCTCTTAGATTTTGGAAGTAATTTTCATTTTTTGGCTGGTGGCACTTGCCTCCATCTTCACATGCACAAATTTTGAGTTGAGTCTTTTTCATATGCATCTCTCGGCCTCTCTTTTGCCTGTTCTTCTCTTTCAAAGACTTGTGTAGACAAGCGGATCAGTCAGAAGAACGCTGGGTATTCTCATCTCAAGTTCAGACAATGAGCAACTTCAATTTCATCTTAAATCCTAGCTTCCCTTTGGCATTTAAATTGACATGTTCACAGGCTCCCGGGATTAGGATGTGCCCATGTCCTCCTCTTTGAGGGGGTGGGTGGGTATTTGTCTACCTACTATAGGATTGTTTCATAAAATCAGTTCATGCCTCTTTAAAATGTGAAGGAATCTAATTTGCAAAATACTTTCATAGTGGTGCTGGGATGAATGGTCTACTAGCCAAAGACTGACATTACTCATTTTGATGAAGAGGACAGCCATGGTGGTGATTTCCTCCAAAATCACTGTTGACAAATTCAGCTAAGTCTCTCCAGTTTTTTTTTTTTCATTACTGTTTTTCCTATATATTTCCACTAATTCCAAAAAGCTATTTCTTCCCAAAAACATTGTTTGAAAAAATGTATATAAATCTGCTATCTCTAAGTAACTCCTACATGATCATGCTGTTCATACTAATCAGAAACCCAACTGGAAGCTGGATATGATGTAACTCTAGGTAACCCTTGCATACATCCTTCTCCCAGATGGAGTGATCAACAATTCCATGCCTTAATTTTATTTCCTGGGTAATTTTATTTTAATTTTATTGATAATATCTAAGTCTCCTATACCGTAAGTAGGGCAAAGATTGTGACAAAGGAAAATAATGAAGGAAAAGGAAAGACCAATGAAATGATCTGAACTACAAAGAAATTTGTCTATGAATAGAATTGTAATCAAACTGTGTTGTTTAAGAACAGCTGTTATTTCAGCTTGTAATGCCACCACCCATTTTACTGTCTATGATTCTGGTGTTGAACATTTTGTCTGCTGATTTTTTTTTTCATTTGATTTTCATGTGCTACTTGTAACTGCTGCATGTCAGGCATATATTAACCTCTATTCCTGGACCTGTACTAGAGACTAGAAATAAATATAGCAGTAAGGAGTTACAAATATGTAGGAGACTGGTTTAGATGTCCATAATTCTTTGGGAGATTTGGTTATAAGGGAACAAAAGCAGAGCAGATGGCTGTTCTCTGATGTTGAGGGGATAAGCTGTCAAGACTCCTGAAGACCGGGGAGAAATGTTTCTCCTGTGAAAAGGCAAAGGAACTTCCCATGGAGTAGCAATTACTAACGTGCAAACACCAGATAGCCAAGTAATAAGGAGAGAAAGAACTGGGGTGAAGCAAGAGCAAAATGAGAGAAAAAAAAGAGGTCCTCAAAAACAAAAATGAAAAGAGAAAACAGGCTGCCGTTGGCTACAAAGGGTCTTCTGTACCTTGAGAAACAAGGTGGACAACTCTGGAGGCATATAAAATCGCGCTGCCAACAAAAATAAGAGGTAAGCCATCTGTGCTGTAAGGAGACAGCCTGACAGCAAGGTAGAAGGTACATGGAAGCACTTACATGGCTATGTGTGTCCACGTACATGTACACACACACACACACACACACACACATACACACATACACACCATGGCAAGTGTGCTCATTTGTAAATACACACATAATAATAATAAATTAGATATTTTTAATTTAAGAAAAGACTTTAGAGGTGGTAGACACTTATCTATAGATGACGAATGAGTGACACATTTAAGATACATGTAGGTGGTAAAAAAAAAATTTCATAATTTTGCTACTGCATGTAGACTTAAAACGGTTAAGAACTACCCCCCCCAACCTTAAATGAATTAAGTACTGCTGAGATTTTTCTTGAGCCAGATCAAGACTAATCAATTCCCTAAAGTGACTTGATCTACACAGCTCTTTTGTGGTTTCATAGAATTTATCACAATGAAGCATTAGTTTAGAAATTTTCAATTTAGTATTTTTCTACTTTCTAGTATTTACATATTACTTTTTCTTCACACCTATTACAAACAGTAATTGATTTTTGTTTTTCACAAATACAACAAGTAAAACACAAAAGTGCTTTACTTACAGTCACATTGCTGATAAATAACATAGCCAAGTGCAAAGTGCATATCGATTGATACCTACTTCACATTTTTTATGTTTATGTCATACTCTTTTTTTAAGCACATATTTTAGTGGATAGAGTCTTGAGTGTTTACGTGTCTCCTCTCAAAGATAGACACTGACTACATGGCTTGGAAGAAATTCAATCTCCGATCATTGTGACTTCAAAGTCAGAAGTCATAGCAACTCTTCCTGTTGAATTTCTCCTCACCTGCTAGGGAATGACCACTTGGAGTTCCATGAAAAATAACCTTGGAAATGTACCTTGGAAAGTGTATAGAGAAAGCTAATTTCAAATACTCAACAAGTATAGTAAAATACATTAATATAGTATTCCATGTGTTAAGTAAGAATGTTATCAGCTGTTAGAAGCAGGAACACAAGTTGGCTGAGACCAGTCATTAGTGTTAGAAATGTTTGCTGTTTTCAGAAGTCATGCAGTAAGTTTTTATTTGGTAGGGCAGATTCCCAGAGTCATGTTCCAATCTGTTGAGATAGAGTAAAGCCTACCCAGAAAATATTACATGCTTAGCTCAAGTCCCCCATAGTTTAAAAACCTCCAAGTGTGTGGAGTTCCACACTATGCTTTATGAAGCGCCATCAAGATCTAATGGAGACAAAATGATTCTCCCTACTTTCCCCCCAAATCCCAGCACAGCAAGTAATAAGCCTACATATCTTACTTCTGCTTTCTCTAATGATTTAATCGTTAATCTGCAGAATTATTTCTGGATCATTACGTTTCCCCCCTTAAAATTCTCTAGTAGTTGGGAGGGTTTTTATACAACCATCAACAATCATCTTTCTACATTAAGATGGTCTTCAGGTACACAAGGAGGTGGTTCATTGTGCTCAGAGACTAAAACCCAATTCGTAGATTATCTAAAGCTATTTATGCTTTTAAAACCTTCATTACTGGTGCTGGGGACATGGTTTGATGGGTAGGAGTGTTCTGTTTGTGAGCATGAGGACATAAGTTTGGATTCCAGCACACATGTAAAAAGCTGCACATGGCTACATGCATGCCTGTGCCCAGAGCTATGGGAGATAAAAGTATAGGATCTCTGGGGCTTGCTACCTGTCACTCTCCTAATTATGTGAGAGATCCTGTCCCAAAGGCACAAGGCAGAGAATGGAGGCGATCTTCTGACCTCAGAAAGCACAGGTATCCATAGACATCACACACACACACACACACACACACACACACACACACACACACACAAATACAATCATTATTTCTATTTCATCAGGTCTTCTTATTTCCAGGATCATCTTATTTGGTTTTTACATACCTCACTTAATAACAAATACTTTCCCAAATGTTGAGCAAGACAGCAAGCTTTATTCCTTCAGAGATTGCCACATTTTCTTTCACTTTCAGATCATGTACTTAAGTCTTTCCCAGAACTTTCTCTCCCCATAGTTGCACTATTCATGCTGCCTGCTGCCCTTACTACCCTCTAAAGTGGAAGTTTCATTGTACTATCCAACAGTCCTTCATTTGGGTGGCATCTCACAGAAAGTAAGATTCAGTGGATTACAACAAAAGCCACAGTCGTTCAAAACTCAAGGGCAACTCGGGCTTCTGAAACTATGTGGTGCCACTTCAAAAGAGGATAAAAGCCCCAAGATTGAGGCAAGATGAGCCAGGATCATATTTCATGACTTTAAAATAAGACTGCATTCCCAACTCCACCAAGGCATTATGTATGCCTGCCATAAAAGATAATTTAAGAGAAAGTTGTTTTAGGATCTTTTAACTTTTCACAATCAAAACTCCATTCCTTCCCACCTCTGTTTCTGTTTTCTGTTGCTCTCCAGGGACACCTCTTTTTCTCCAAGCTCAGAAAGTTTTTGTTAGACTGATGTCAAGCTTGGAGATGGGACATGCCCAACTTTGTGGAAATGTGAGAGCTCTTAAGTCTCTAAGAACCCTCCAGAATTTAAAATTTCAGAATAAAATGGAATATAATTCCTTCTCACCTCTCTGGAAATTTGGCTTCCTAGAATTTCTTCTTGCCGGGATTCCCTAGTTATTCATAGTTATTCAGTCATTGGCTTGGTCCCACAAAGAACCTACTAGAGCGTGACAAGCTGGAATGATTTTCCTGGGACCATGATGACTCTCAGTGGGCTGTAGCCACTTGAATCCAGTGTTTGAACAGAAGAGGCCACTGGCAGAGAACACTATAGAATCGATAGGGCTTATTGAGACAATTTGTCTGAAACACAGAGTTTCAAACTCAAGGGAACATAATAGTAAAGGCATCTTCTTCATCACATGATAGCCATGAAGTTAAGAAAAGGGTTATTTTTCATTGAATTTATTCAATATACATCTATACAGTAGCCATTGCATGACTCTTGACTACAAGAAAAGTTTACCTGCCACCTGATTTCAGAGCAATGAGTAATGCTCATCAAGAAAACATGAATACATATTACACCTGCTTCTATTTGTGTACAAAATCATGCAAATGGGCCAGAAACCCACTCCTACAAACCACATAACACTATCACCACCTCAACCTGCCACCATATAATGTGCCCTAGCCATGTTATTTCATGTTAAATTACTGGTGAATCAAAATTAAGATGGAATTTCTAGAGGGTAAGTTCATCATAATTTGTCTTTCCATACTATTCTAATTAACATTATAAAAATAGAAACAAAATTCAGTATCATGGATACATTGCAAAAAGTAGTTCAGCTGTAATTAATTATATATTCCATTATACATAGCAAATCAAACTAATTGAAGAAAACACACTATCTAGGAACAAAATAATAGCACAGAAATTTTTTTATTATTGACAGTGTCAATATTACAAGATGGAGCATATCGAGAAGTTTGAGTTCCCCCAAAATGAAAACAATTCTTTGACTTATTTTGCTTTAATCGAGTGTTTATTACAAAACCACATTCCATTTTCCAACTGTGTTTTATGAGTAAAAAAAACATGGCAAGCTACATGTTAATTGAATATATAGAACATATGGTTGTTAATAAAAAGTTAAAGTCTGGGATGTAGTCTAGTTGATAGAGCGCTTGCCTACCAGGCACTACATAACCTAAGCGTAGACGCATACACCTATAGTTCTGGCTCTGAAGGTAGAGGCAGGAAGATCAGTAATTCACTGTCATAGCTATATAGGGAATTAGAATCCAGCTAGGCTAGAAACTCTATCTCTGGAAAAGAAAGAAAAAAAGGAAAAGACGTTGTAAAACAGAAATCTCCTGAAGATATGAATTTTTGAAACAGTCTTTCAAAGGAAACATTTCCATTTAGAATTATCAAAGATTAAAATGAAAAGCCAGCTGTCTTGGAATTTATATTTTTAAATCCACCAAAAAAATTAGAACTTTTCCATCTGCGGTTGGAAAGGACCTATAAATAAATATATGCATATATACACACACAAACAATCAAGCACATTTGATGCACATGTGTCCACTCTTCCAGCCCCCACCCACCCCAACACACATAATACAGTGATAGACCAAGAATGGTGAAAGCTATAAATAAGAGAGAGTAAAATCTTACTAATATTTCTACATCACTGAGCCTATCCAACTGCTAAAATATTTCCAGGAAATTAAGTCACTATGTAACCACTATTGAAACAATTACAAAGAGCTATCTTGCTGGTTAGGACAATGCATGTGAAAAGCTTTTTCAGTTTGCCATTACTCAGAATGGGAGAAACAATTGTTACAACAATTCATACTTTTTGCTATAGGTGAACTTTGCTCTTCTGTTCTGATTTACATTATGAGTACAACCAATTAATCACAAAGTTTAATATAAAAAGTGTTGAGTGTGATGATTAGCATTTATTGTCAACTTGACACAGCCTAGATTGGGAAGGAGACTCAATGAGGGATTGTCAACCTTTGGGCTGGCCCATGGCATATCTGTCAGGAATTGTCGTAGCACTTAAGTGACATGGTAAAACACAGCTCATTGTTTTCAGCCAGATTGGATAGGGGGCAGGGCAGGTGAGGAGTAGAGTATCTGAACTATCTAAGAAACCAGACACCAAGCTGAACACAAGAGCACAAGCGAGCATGCATGCTGCTATTTCTCTCTGTTCTTGGCTGTGGATATGACCTGACCAACTACCTCAGTCATCTCCTGTGACTCCCTGCGGTGATGGCTGAACTCAGGAGTTTTGAGCCAAATAAACCTTTCTCATCTAAGTTACTTTTTTGATGAGGTGTTTTATCACAGTAATAAGAATGAAACTAGATCACTGAGTAAAGCTCCTATGAGGATGTTTGCTTGTATGCTTTCGTGGTTTTAGGAACTGAACTCGGGACCTAGTGTATGTCAAACATGCCCCCCGATTGCTGCAAGACAACCTCAGATCCTCTTTGTTCTTCAAACCAGTTATGAAAAGAGTTTAAAATGGCATGCATCAAAAACAAAGGGGGAAAAAACAGTGAATCAAAGCAAAAAAAAGGACTTAAGAATACTCAAGATAACATTTTAAAATTAGCTTTATGTAGTCAATATGTAGCTGGAAATATTAACGGATAGCCATAGAAGACTGTAATGAGTTTAACAAAAATGTCACAAAGTGCACACTTAGAAGTTGGGTTGTTGTTTTTTTTCCCTGTGAAGGGGTTCTAGATTAGAGCTACTTCCCCCACCACACAGGACAGAAAAAACTTCAAAGACAAGACAGAATGGGGCTGTCGTAGAATTAGAATTAGACAGCAAAGTGAATGAGTGCAAAAGAGAAGAGTATCGCGATTTCTTGTCTAATCAATCACGCAAGCCTGTCAGCAAGGGCGAGGCATCCCGTGCTGTCAATCTGGGGGAGCAGACAGCTCGGGTGAGAGAGGAAGTGGAGGGACGTCAAACATGGCTATCAACACTCCCTTCTCAGTCTCAGAGGAACACATTTCAGAGACAAATTCTTGGAGCAAGTAGACATTTATCCAAATGAAAATCAAATGATAAATGCCCAGAGAATATTCTTTCTTTGGAATTCTTTCAGTTCTTCAATTTACTCAGCTGGAGTAAATTTTCCAAGTAGCATTCTGTTCAGCTTTTGGAAACAAAGGCCTTTCCTGCTAATTAGAAAGCTATATTTCACCAAAGATGAAGACAATGCTCTTGGCTTAGAGATTCCCTTTTCAAACAATGACTACAAAAGGTTCAGCTGCGTAGTTACCATGAAGGGATGTGAGAACATCTCTTCCACACATGGAGGAATCTATTATGAACCTATGTGTGTAGCTGAAGAAAAACAGGGAAAACCAAATGCGTTTTTATCCAGACCTCTACAAGAATACTATGTTGATACTACTTTATATCAAAGCATAAATATTTAGAATCAAATACTGACACGAGGCTGGGGAGATCGCTCACTGGATAAAGCACTTGCCACGTAAATGTGAGGACCAGAGTTTAAATCTCCAAGACCTCACATAAAAGGCCAGACAGGACTGGCAGCTGCTTGTAATCCCTCCCTCTAGAGACCCTGCCTCAACAAAACAAAATAGAGATCAACAGAGGAAAACTTTAGGCAACCCACGTGTACACACACACACTCTCATACACACACACACACACACACACACACACACACACACACACACACACAAATTAATGTACCCACACGTGTGAGCATGCATGCACACATACTACATATACACGTGCAAAAAATATTAATAAAATGATGGGCTCCCATTTTCTTAAAAAATTGCATTAGCTAAGACAATAAATATAACCCTTTTTTACTGTGTTATCATGTAGGGGTCTTAATCAGGTTCATTGACTCCACCAGTTAAAGAAGTGAAAGGCAAGGAATATCTCAGACACAGGAGGCAACAACTAGTAACAAATTTTATCGAGAGCGAAGAAATGTGCATGCAGAGACAGGCACGCAGAAAGAAAGCTCCTTTCGAAATGGAGACACACTTTAGTTTCTGATATCCACTTTTCCCCTGAAGGGCTGGAGGAGTAAAGGGGTTTGGTGGGCTGGTGCCCCTCCCCTCATTTTGGATTGGTCAGCTTAGAAAGTGAGGAGTGGGCTAACAGGCTTGCAGCCAATGTCCAGGGCCTGTCTCAACAGGTCAGCCATAAAGCGGCCCATTTCAAGGGAAGACAAGCCTACTCAAGCTTCTGTTTTGGGTGTAGAAGACAGAAGTACGCCATCTTTATGACTTGTCCATCCCCCCACCTCCTGATGTGTCTGCCCATCAGGTACTTATTTGTCTAGCATCTAGTCCCTCGGCTGGAGCTGGGAAAACATGACTCAACTCAGCCTGAGATTTGGAACAACAAAATGCTGATTCACAAAGAATGTGACAATGTAAGCTTTCAGAGCAATCTGCACTATAGACAGGACTGTCAGCCTTCCTATTGATTAGTGATACGGTCATTTTAAATTGGCACAAAATTAAGCCAACTAATTCATGAGGAAGAATGGGAAAACTTTTTTAAAGGAACTAATTATGGTCAGGAAATAAGGAATGTTTTTTTCTAAACTTAATGGAGTTGCTGGATAAATGTTCTGACAGGTAATTATATATGCTGATTATAAATATTTTTATAGGAAAACTCACAGTTGATATGATTTATGGACTTTAAATTCAGAATCTGTGAGACAGAGACTTCTAAAAGTCTTTTCATTGTTTTTAATGTTTAAATTCCTGAGAAAACTTGCTGAAGTTATTTGACAAAATTACATCATCTCTCCAAACCACAGTTCTGCCTTTGAGAATTCAACTAACTTCAGATCAAAATGGATTGCATGCGAAGGCTTTTTTTTTTTTTTTTTGCTGTTATTATTCTTTAAACAAGTAAGCATAATAACCTAGTTACATGCCATGGATATTGTACTAGATATAATCAATAGTGTCAAGATGATTCGAAGTATCTGAGAAGATTTTATAGGTTATATGTAAATTCTACATCATTTTATGTAAGAGATTGGAGTTTCCAATCCATTGGGGTCCTGTCACCCATCCTTTTCTTATACTAAGGGCAACTGTATTTGACATAAACATTACATTGATTTATAGATATTCTCCAGCCATATTCTAAATGAGCAAGGATACAAACTAGGGTGGGTTGTGAGAAGGGAGACTACATAGAATGATATACTACAAAAATTAAGAGATGATGGTTTGGAAAGACATATCAGTTGTTAAGAATACTTGCTACACAGTCATGAAAATCTGATTTCAAATCCCCAGAACTCACATTTAATTGGGTGTGGCCATATACCAACTTTTAATTTCAGAACCTCCATGGGCACAGACAGGGATTTCGAGGACTTGCTGGCTGTCAGTCTAATTCCAGGTTCAGTGAGAGATCCTACCAAGAAAAATAAGGTGGAGAATGATATGACAAAACACCTATGTCCTTTTCCCATCTTCTCACACACACTGTATACACACACACACACACACACACACACACTCATGCACACATGTAAAAGACATAAGCACATCAATTCATTTGGGAGATATTCATTAATGTTTTGAGAAGATTAGGTCCAAATTGAAGTTTTTTAGTAAGACATGACAATTATTGCCAACTACAATTTTATGGTCTTTGAAATATTAGAGCTCAGCCACTGCCCGCCGGTGCAATAGTTACATGAACATGAATGTTATGAGAGTAATTAGCAACTTTTTTTTATTGAATGTAAGGCCTGCTTAACAAGATGGAGCTAATTCCTGACACCACAAATAAAGCCAACAACTCATGGTTAGGTGGGTCATGGTTCCTAGGGGAGAACTTATTACTATTGTTCTGCTAAATGAAGGTAGCATTAAATCAACTGATGGTTTATTGCTATACCCATAAATTAGTACATCTCTCAACCCTCATCAGAGAAACTTCCTTTTGAAGTAGATGGCGATTAACATGGAGACGATTAACACAGCTGACCAAGGCACAGAGAATAAGAGACTTCACAGAGTATTCAGCCCTACTAGGGACATCTGTATCACATACCCTCCTCCCAAGGCTCAGGGATCATCACATAAGGGAGTGGGAGAAAGAATGTAAGAGTCAGAGACAGTACATGACTGCAGAGGAAGTGTTTCCTGGGCAAACGAGGGCAGTTGCACAGATGACTCACAGTGACTGTGACAGCATGTGTAAGATGTGCGTGCACAAGATCGAGTCAGACAAAACCCCATCATGGAGCGGGGAAAAAGTCACAAAATTCCACCCCCAGCTGAGGAGCTATTAGCAACTGATGGCTTCTGGGACAGGGAGACTCAGTGTTTTGTTTTGTTTTGGTGTGTGTGTGTGTGTGTGTGTGTGTGTGTGTGTGTGCGCGCGCGTGCAAGCGCGCGCGCGTTTTCAGGAATTCGGCCCTTGAGAGGCTATCAATGCTCCAGTAGATGCCCCTATACCCATGTACATACTAGAAGCACTAAGTGGACTAAATAGTTTTTTTTTAAGAATGAATGAATGGATGGATGGATGGATGGATGGATGGATGGATGGATGGATGGATGGATGGATGGATAGATAGATAGATAGATAGATAGATAGATAGATAGATAGATAGATAGATAGATAAAACTGGCAAGTGCTAAAGTGCTAGGAGGAGCATTGATAGGGAGAGAATTGAAAACATACTTGATCAAAATACATTCTCAAGCAATAAAAGTTGCCCCAAATTCCGGGATTATAAGTACTTTTATTTTAGTTTATAAACAATCTATAAAAATTTACAGCTGGTATATAAAATAACCAAAATACTCTATACAGAATAACTTTTTGGTAAGCTGTAATATACAATTCATAAGGTAGCCATAAGTTTTATGACTAAAGACATGAATGTATAAAATTTAATGAACTAAATTAGAATGAATTTGATCATAATTTTAACATCAAGTGATCGTCAGAATTAATTTATATGCTGATCCAGTGGATAAAACTGTCTAAGACTCAGCATCCAACTCAAAATGTGCTATTCAAACATGTGCCAATTAAGAACATTTCAACATGTAAATTAATGTGTTTGATTCACTGTCCAAGAGTTTTGTAATCTGACCTAATGTGGTGGAAAGTATTTCAAAATTAAGAATTCTTACACTGAAAATACTGAAATGGCTAGCTTTAACTGAATATTTAGCCAAACGATAGTTGGTTCAAAAGAAGCCCACAAAGATAAATAACATTAAATTTAAAATATCTAATATAAAACTTTCATTTCCTACTCTGTTTTAATCTATTAAACAGTAAGGTTCACGTTACTTTTAAAATGAGTACATTTTAAATATTACAAATAGTTCTGTTTTTTAAAAAATCTGTGAGTACTTTGTCCAGTTTTCACTTTTAATTCATTTAATACTGATGATTTACAACAAGAAGATGCCCTGCTAGGTAATACCCAGGACCATGAAGAGTTTATTTAGGGCATATGCAAACAAGGAGTACAGCCTAGGGTTCAAGGCAGCAGAGTTCATGAGGTGGGATTGATTTAACTCTGTTTTAGGGTCGTAGAAACATATGTTGTCAGGACATGAACCAAAATTCAGATTTCAGATTCTGACTCCTCAGTGGATAATGAGCCTAACCAAGTGAAAAGTGGGGTAAATCTCTTAAAAGACTTTCTTAATTGTGTTGGAGAGATGCTCAGTGGTTAAGAGCACTTATTCTTGCAAAGGACCTGAGCTCCTAAGTTGCCTAGGCTGACCTTGAACTTGAGATCCTCCTTCCTCAGCCTCCTGAGTAAGTGGCATTGCATGTTGGCACCACCAGACCTGCTGCAAGCCTGGGCATTTTGATTGCCGCGGGGATCTTTACCGAGAGCCCAGGGCATCTTCAGAAATGCCGTAAGTAAACTAGGCGAGCTTAGGGAAAGTTCAGAAAACCAAGGAAGATGCCATGAAGAGATCATAGGCCCGAGAATTAAAAATGAGTCCGAGGTAAGGCAAGGAATTCTAGAAACTGTGTTCTCGGTAAACAAGTCAATGGAATCGGAAGAAATTAGGGGGTGCAGGGGTGGGGATACAGAGATGAGCAGGAAGAGAAGCGTGAGGTCAGCCAAGTCGGTGAGGGAGCAAGAAGGGTCAAGTCACAGAGGACAAGGACCCCAGGGGCTCCATTAGGAAGCTTGAGATGATCTTCTTTCACCTCTAAACTGAACATGTGGTGTCTTACCTCAAGCCGTCTCTTCCTTCTGAAAAGAACCCGGTGTGAACAGACAGCACCTCTTGAAATTAGCTTTTCCAGGTGTGAACAAAAGCGCAGTCTCAGCGCTCACAGGCCCCAGGGATTAGAGCTGTCGCTGCAAAAGTGACTGCAGGAGACTATCCCTACTTAACGCTATGCAGCAGAGCACGTAATGATTACGTCACATTAACTCTCTGTGGCTAATTCATCAAAAGTGCCCTCGGAGTCAGGCAGAGAAGCCACAGGAACGATTTGTCTGTGAACTGACAAAACCCGTAACTTGGACAGCTTTAAGTTTCAAGTTGAAGCAATCAAATGTCTGCCTGTTTGTCTATAAAAGATGTCTAGTCTCCGACTGTTTTTACTGTATTTCTTAAAATTACAGCAGAGGCAGTAAGTGTATCTATTTTAGTAAAAGTAAACAAGCGAAAAGGGGGCAAAAGGTTTGAATATGTTTCTCAAGTCGGCTCTACTGGGTAATAATATAGTCGAGAAGGACATTTGGCCCTGATGGCTTTCAGCTGTGTTCTTCACCACTGGGTCAAGCTGTCCCGTGTTTATACAGCCCACAGGTCAAAGGCCTTTTAAGTATGTATCTACACAACAGATCATAATTGCTGCATAAAAATACTTGTACTGCAGCAGCAGACCCCTCCTGTGCAACTCTTCTCTACTGACTTGTTAGCTAAAAGTAACAAAAGTTGTAATTTTTATCCTTTGTACATAAAACCACGGCCAACTTTAGATTTACAAATCAGATGAACTCCTTTTAACACACTTAGGATTGAAGTTCATTTTATAACGAAAGGCCTACTGGTAAATCTTATCCCTTTGGAGGGATATTTCACTAGGTGGTTGGGTCATAGAATTGGTGGTGTTTATTTATCAGTCTAGAGTGGGGAGTACGCTTTTAGATTTCTGTTAAATTTTCAGTCTAGTTTTTCTTAAAACAAGAAACTACTTAAAGCTCCTTAGCTCCCCCTACTGGCAATTTTGAGAACTTCACAACCAAACCCCTTAAACATTTCTGTGTACAAAAAAAAAGAAAAAAAAAAAACATTACTTAAAATCTAAGTAATTGTCACTGATGATTCCAGGAAAAATACCTCTCAATCATATTCCCATTGTGTTTTAAAAGAATATTGAATGTTCTCTAAGTTTCCACATGGAGATGCAATGTCATATAATTATAACGTATAATACAGAATGTAGAAAATAATTCAAGATATTGTCTGTGTCAGTCTTAAAAGTTTATTCATTTTTAGTCATAGTTGTATTTTTACACGTTTTTCAAAGATTATTTGCAAATAATTTTTATTTCCCACCTCAGTTCCTCTTCTGAATATACCAAATTTTAAAAATGTCCTCACAAATTACTAGGATTAATAAGTCGACACCAATTTTACATCCGTTATGAAAAATTAGTCACTAGCAACCATGTGATTTTGAACTAAATGTTGATTGTATATATTTAAGGAAATTGGGCACTCTATTTCTCTACAAATAGAGTTCTTAGGTGAGTCAGATATCAAGATATGCTCAGGAGGTTGCATTTATATGTATTTGTGCATACACACATAATTATATATATATAATGTATGTAACAATAATAAAGAAAAGATGCTGTCACAGCGTGGCAGAAGGACGTGAAAGGGATTTGAGGTGTGGTAGCTGGGAGGGGCTGGAGGGAGCAGAGAAAGTAGGGAAGAGAGGAAATTTTATTTCAGGTTAAATCACTGGGAATAAAAGAAAATACTAAAAAAAAGACAAGGATGGGAAAAGGAAAAATTAAAGTAAAGCTGAAGTTGCTAACTACAGGTACTTGGACTCTTTATAAAAACTACTGTGTCATAGTCTCCAACACAGGGTGTAGGGACTTGCATTTTCAAAAGTCTTCTGTGTTTGAAACCTTGTCTACAGAAGGTTCTGCACAGTGGTTATGCAAAGGATTATGTTTTTTCATCAGTAGAAAATAATTTCACAGTCTCAACACTATCTATTATATATTCACTTGTGTGATACCAATTGGTAGGAAGTCCTTAAATCATGTGTGGCTTCGCAATCTGCGTAGAGATTTTAGTTACTCATTTGAAAAGCTAGTATCTTAAGGAAGGACATCAGGAGATGAATATGTCTAAAATACATTTGTATAGGTGTATGAAGCTGTCAAAAATTAAATTAAAAGTATAAAACTGTAAAGCTGAATTATAAATACCAGCTGCACTCCCTTTATGGAATTTATTATGTATAACAAGTTTCTAGAAAATGAAATGTCACATATTAAAACATACAGGTTTTTTTTTTTAAAAAACTTGTCACCCAAACAGCAAAGCTCCAATATGTTCTAGGATTCTGATAGTAGCCCTTCCAGAGTTTGCATTACCACTGATGCTTCAGGACAAATTCTGAAGATGGCAATTGAATCCAGTGCTTCTCAGTAGCTTCCTATATATAGACTCTGACCCAACTAAGGAAGTATACTTTCAGTGTCTCGGGTCACCGTGTCCTTGCATGCCATCACATGTTGACATAACATTCACTACCTACCCTGCCCTCTTCCTCATCAGCCTGACACACTCTGTCACTCTTTTAGGTTTAACTTGAACATCATCTGAAGAATGGCATTAAGTCTCTATTAGCTGAGTCCAATGCTTCCTCTGTGTTTCCTGGAAGATCTTGTGGTTGTCTCCATCTCAGTATAGGCGTGTGACCACAGTTATCATGCCATTCTCCATATGCTCAGGCAAAGGCATACCTTTGGCATGGAATGGAGACTTACATCATGTCCATGCTATACAATTACAATATTAGCTTTTTTTTGTCACATGACTAACATGTCAGGTACCATGGTAAGTGCTCTACAAGCATCTTATTTAACCTTGAAATGTTTATCAAAGAGAAAGGGTTACTTCTATTTGAAGTATCAGTTAATCCCGAGGCTTACCAGAAACTTGCAAGAGGTTATGCAACTACTTGAATTAGAATCTGAGCAGGGATTTCCAATCCTAAAGATGGTATTCTAAAACTTCACAGCTAGTGCCTTTCTACAAGGACAATCTTGGTCTATTTTCTGTTTTTCTAAAAGACTCTCGCAGGTTATGCTTTAAACAATAGAAGCTTACTTGTCACATGGATCTGGAGGCCAGAAGAATGCTGCACTGGTGTCTCATGGGGAAGCTGTGGTTGCATAGGAAGTGACAGAATGGCCAGCCGGTTTGTGTGAGGCAGAGAGAGGAAATGGGACTCAACTCATTCTTGTTATCAGTAATCCCACATTCCCACAATAACCCATTGCCATGAGAGCAACACTCATCTATGTATGAGGGCAGAGTTCTCACAATGCAGCCACCCTTTCCAGGTCCCTTTAAAACTATGGTTACCATGGCAATTAAATTTTACCATGAATTTTAAAGGGAGGGCATTCAAACCCTAGCAGGCTGATTGTACTCAACTACTAATAGCGATTTCTCTTTGATGATTTCTACTACAACCTCCTCCTTATAGTTAAAACACTGTGGTGAAATGAATGTTCTTTTCAATATTAGACTACTTCACGATACAGTTCAGGAATACCTACACGTGGCCATGAGTACCATACACACACATTTCCAGTGAAGGGCAACACACACACACACACACACACACACACACACACACACACACACACACACCCCAGATTGTTTTAATTGGAATGCTTAGTTTGCAAAACTGCAAAAGAGTCACAAAATAACTATTAACCACATCAATGAAAACTCAGCAAGTCACTACAGTAGAAAGAGAAGTCCCTTTAATGAAAACCTTACAAAATTATCCCAAATTGCACGTGATTTTTAATGGACTGCAGCCACTCTGGGCATTTCTATTTTATTTCTTGGACAAGAGTAAAATATATTATTTATGCAGAAAAATAGTGAATATTTCCAACTACTAACACATGGCCTGTGAAGAAAAGAATAATGCCATTTTGTTTCCTCTTGCGCAATAACCCTCCACTGGGCAGCAACCATGTACAATGTGTTAGTTTCTTGTCTCTGTAGCAGAGCCGCCCTTTTTCACTCACTGCCCAGAGTAAATAGCTATTACTTGGATAATAAAGCCATAATACTGAGCTTCAAGATACTTCCAAAAATGTTTCTGCCTGTCTTAAGAAATGATCCTAATCAGTTTGCTAATAAGCAGAAATACTTTGGAAGTTGAATTTGTTGTCATAAGTAGCCAAAGAAACATATAAATCAAGCCATGACAGAGGAAGAAACAATACATTTCTTATGTTTCTAAAACATTATGACTGGGATCACAGCTGTACTATGTTGGACCATCATCAAGAGAACAATGTCAAACACTGGACTTCTGGGTAATTTCCATAAAAATAACATTTTGTTTAAGGTCAGTAATTCCTGTGGAACTTGGGAATGATTTTTGTTGGCTTTTTTTTTTTTTTTAAGAATTGAACTCTAACACCCTCTAGGTACCCCTCAATCTAGAAATACTATTTCATTCAATGCTTGCTTGCAAGCACCTCCTGAGGAAAAACTCCAGTGCATGAAAACTGGCATTCTCTCGTCCTGGGAAGCTTTATGGAACTTAAATTAGGCTACATAGTCAGGGAAGTTTTCTATTCAATTTTTGTTGTTGTTGTTTAGTTACCTCACTTAAGTCAGCTCTGCAAATACATAGTGTGGCCAGTGAAACCAACAAAAAGGCCTGGGGACTGTCTGTAGAGATCTTACCAATACCACAGTATTCCTTAAAGTGAAAAGAAAAGTGAAATTGATATATCAGTGGATCAGGAGTTCAGCTTAGAAGTAATAGTTGGCTGGTTTTGTTCCATTCTATATGCCTCAAATAACTTGATAGTTACTTTAGCTTCCTCTGGGCTCTCATTTTCATTAACAGTTCTACTAGCATTTGAAAATTGGACATGTATTTTGTCAAACTCAACAAGGCAAGGTTTGGCCTGAAGTGATTGGAAGGTTTTGTAGATATGGT
Source organism: Peromyscus maniculatus bairdii (assembly GCF_049852395.1). Taxonomy (NCBI): domain Eukaryota; kingdom Metazoa; phylum Chordata; class Mammalia; order Rodentia; family Cricetidae; genus Peromyscus; species Peromyscus maniculatus. The sequence continues at coordinate 31,077,262 of NC_134867.1, forward strand.
CTCGTGGCAAAGCTATTCACGGCATAAAACTATTAATCCAAAGGGACTACTGTGACCTAGTATGCATATGAAGTATTAAGAACACCACTCCCTGGAATTCTGTAACCTGAGCATGAGAAAAAAGGAGCCAAACCACTGAATTCAATATTTGCAGCCTGTTTCAGGACATGAAAATATTTTGGTTCTCTCACACAAATAATTTTTCCAAAATGCTTTCCTCCATAGTGCCTCCTTGTAGGCAGACTGATTTCAAGTTTGCATGGCTCTGGGTGTGGGGTAAACTTTCAAGATCTGTCTCACTTCAAAGAGTAGTTGTTTCCAAGTTTTCATTTATTATGAATTTATTTGGGTATAAATAACTTCCTACTGGTACATATGTGTTAATGCATCTTACCAAAACCATGCCCTTAAAAATTACAAATTTTATGTAAAAAAAAAAAATCACCTGACCAAAGTTAATCCCCTATTCTTAAGGAAATAGGAGAAAATGTATCCAATTTGATGTCTTGGCAAAATACTCACCAAAACTTTTTGTGATTATCAAATACAATTGAATAAAATTTACTGTTTATGCTGGCTCCACATGGGATACAATATGCCTACTCACACCAATACCTTTACAGGCACGTTGATGTCACTTGAAAAACTACCTCATAAGCCGGGCGGTGGTGGCACACGCCTTTAATCCCAGCACTCGGGAGGCAGAGGCAGGTGGATCTCTGTGAGTTTGAGGCCAGCCTGGGCTACCAAGTGAGTTCCAGGAAAGGCACAAAGCTACACAGAGAAACCCTGTCTCGAAAAAACCAAAAAAAAAAAAAAAAAAAAAGAAAGAAAGAAAAACTACCTCATGATATGAGTGTGAACTAAATCTATACTACACACCCACTTGAAGGTCAAGAGCCTCCGTGGAATTCAGCATATATCTGAGAAATAACTGCTTGACTGATTAAAAACAAAATGTTCCTGTCCAAAATGTAACTTACACCATAGCAGTATCGAGAGATTGTATTCAACCCACCCTGCACACAGAGAAATTGTGATACAAATTAATTTCAGTTTGTACTAAAATAAAACGTAATTATCTTGGTATGCATCATGAACTCTTATTTCCATATTTGTTATACAAATCAATTCCCTTCTCTTAGGTAACATGCGAATGACACCACAGCTTCCAAATATGTAACTGCTATTTGTAAATGTGAATACAAAATAGTGCCTTAAATATAAACCAGATAAATGTACATATTAATAGAGCTTTCAGATGGTAAAAATAATGTAAGTTTTCATTAAATATGCATAAGTGACTATCATATAAAATAAATTCTTTAATTCTATTAGACATAAAAATTCTATTGGTTTGACAAAAGCCAGCTTAAACAGTATATATTTGTTATCTATGAGTATAATATATACCTTGAGAAAAAAACTGATATTTTTATAATTTAGAATAACCAAAGAGAATGTAACTGAATAAAATTTATTAAGTAAATGAATGTCCTTTTATTTCAGGAAAAAAAGGAAGGGAGAGAAAACGGAAAAAACTCAATAAAGAAGAGAGAAAGGATACAAGCTCTGACAGCAAAGGCTTGGAGTCCAGCAGAGAGAGCCCCGAGCCACGGGAAAACAGAGACAGACAGCAGCCGAAGAGAAAAGCCCAAGAGAAACCACAGAAATCGGTATCAGTCAGCACTGTACACTAGAGGGTCCCGTGAGGTTACTGTAGACTCATGATGCTGCTATCTCAACCAGATGCCCAGGACAGGTGTTCTAGCCATTAGGACCACAAATGGACAACACATCAGCTACCGCTCTGTCTAAACAACATTCCGAATAGTTGCTATATTCTTCATACAAGCATAGTTAACGGCAAAGAGCCAAATGTTCAAAGAAGGGATACTCTCAGATGGTTATCTTACATGCTTCTGTGTATTTTTAAAAGATGAGAAAATTTGTACATAATTATCAATAAGCAATAAGCTATCCTCAATGTAATGATGATACCCAGAGAAGAAACATCTTTTCCCTGTAAGAATTATTCTTCAAGTAATTGTCTTTAAGAAGCAAAAGATAATTCTGCAACTTCAAAGAGACAGTGTCCCTCCAAACAAAGGTCAGGGGAGAGAAACATCACTCCAAGCACAGGGTGGATTTGTCCAGATCTAGTGAATGCTCAGAATTAAGGCCTGGCATTTGGAATCCTAGAGTTTATCATCCAAGAAGCAAGTGTTTTTAAGATTATTTCTATTGCCCTCATCCTGTACTTTTGCAAGAAACTGAGTGTGCATAACAGAGTTAAATAGACTGTGTGGGATGGGAGTAAGGCAAACTGTGGAAGAAATCATAGAGGTGGAGATTATCTGTGCTTTCCAGAACTGTGAAGGGTTGTGATCACCTGGAACAGGTCTCCAATCTATGTTAGCACTGTGTGGTTGATCGTCTGCTACACCTCGGTTTATATAAGTCTGTAAACATGTACCTGTAACTTTCTTCCAAAAGCAAAACCATACTTATTAGAAGAAAATTCTGACTTTATAGAAAACAAAACTAGTGTGAGGAGAATGTGACATGTTTGCAAAAGTGTGTATTTTCTTTCTTAAGGAAGGAAAAACAATTTTATTACCTGCTTAAGGGTCCACCTGAAACTAAAGGGTTACTACTTTCTAACAAGGTGTATCTAGTAGGGGAGAAAGCCACCACAATAAATATATTTGTTAATAGTTTTTAAAGCTTGGTTCACTTTGTTTTATTGGGTAAGAGTTAGAGACTCAAGAAGAATTCTGCTCTATGGATGACCTGTGTCTGAAATAATTGAGAAGATGAGATTCTCAATGTTTCCTTTTTGAATGCACCATTACCTGAGCCAATGGAAACTTACTTATGGGATGCTAGCAGATATTTATTAATTTTTTCTTACTTTAATAAAAAAATGTATTATGGGCACATGAGCCTACATAAATGATCCCACTGCCCCTCTCCTTCATTTCTTAGAGATGAGCACCTTGTGTGTTGATCCCTCCTACATCTTCAACATTTAGCTTTTCTTCTCCATATTTTCTCAGTCTGTGGATCTCTTTGGGGAACTGGAGTCACCCTAGCAGAAGGTCTCAGCCATGTTTGCCCAGAGGACCCAGCCAGTCTGGAACAGAAGGAGGGATCTCTGAGTGTGCAGCACAGGCTCTCATGACCTACTTTAGCCTTCTGCGGCAACAGGAGGATGTGCAGCCACTCTGTGTACCATGCTTCGGGCCCTCTCAAGGTCGCTTCCTTCTGAAGAAACCACAATGAGTCGGCCTCCTACCTGTCTGTCTCCGGACACCCTTTCTTCACCAACTCTATTGCTTGTATGGGCTGCTTGGCTTCAATGGTTTCCCACTTCTCTTTTCCTCTTGTAAGATATAAAAGTTTTAAATAGTTTATTACTGTTTCTTACTCCGGTGTTTCTTTTCTCGTTTGCATGTCATACACTTACCAGTCAACTGGATCTATACCCTCTATTTAGGAGAGTTTGCATTCAATCTTCGTATAAAATTCACATTACTCAAGGGACCCCATGCTCCAGAATTATGTTAAGTGGAACTATGTCCCCAGTTAAGAACTTTTGGATGTATCAAACATCGTAACTGTTTCAGTGTTATCTTATTGATTGTGAGTCACACTCAATATTTTTACATATATTTCTCTTTATCAATATCTTTGCTCTTCCAACAACACTTCCCAAGGTCTAGGAAAAGGATACAATCCATCAAATATGGAGCAAACAGGCAAATTATTGTCATGTCTTCCCATATGGCCCTTTATACCACAAAACATTTATATCTTTGATGCAACACTTAAATAAAAGTACAAGAGAAAACAAGTTACAATTAATATTAATCATACATTAGATAGAATATACATGAAGATATATGATAACTTCTATTAATATTTTAATCTACTCTGGTCGATCCTTAAGCATAAGAAATCATATAATATTCAAATAAACAGCCTTCCTTGAGCAAAGTCTCATTCACTGTGCATCATAATGGGTTTCATTGCATGCCCATACATTTTTTCACCAACTGATGGAAAACTTCTTGCACTCACCTTAAAAAGCATTGTTGATGGTAACAAATATCCAGGAAATTCTTGATCTAGAAATAGAATTCAAAGAGTAGAACATCACAAATCTGTCAATACCCTGCTCATACCCTTGCCCTTGTTTCCAAAGTCTACCCATCAAATTCCAAAGTCTAGCTTTATAACTATCCTATCACCAGAAGGTTTAGGTTATAATCCTAGGTCAACAGCCATTGGTATTAACACCTGGGGTCTCCATTTTTTTAGTGCAACAAGAGAGAGGGGGATCTGGGCCAGGGGACATTTAGCATTTCTTCCACTTCATGGCAATGCTCCTAGTGAATCTTCACTAGTAAGAATGTTCTTGTGAAATGATCCTAACGCTGCTTTTCACAAAAGTGGAAATATATACAATGGAGTAGACTGAACTTCACTGCTCCAGTGTTATGGAAATATGACTGACTAATGCTAGTGTTATTCAAATACTAAAATAAATAACAGAGGGAAGAAAAAGGTGTATTAAATGGCTACTGGCAAGAATAGAGGCTGGTCCTCACAAAATTAAGGGGAAAGAAAGTGGAGAGCATGTGTCATATTTGCACATAGATAGCCAATGTTAGTGCCTGAATTCTGCTGTTTATTGGGTTACAATTCTGTAACCCTGGACCAGCTGTGCAGCCTTTCACAGTCGCCATTCTCTCTGGCAAGAATATAATGAGAATAAAAAGACTCATGACTCAATAGAAGAATAATTATTCCGTAGACAAGTAAATTTCAAAACACACACACACACACACACACACACACACACACACACACACACACAAAACAACTAGTGTCTACAAGTCAAATATGTAAATAAATTTTATTGTTTGATTAATATATGGAATTCCAGAAAGTATACATGTGTAATGATTACCAGAAATAAATATAAGTACAAGAGTTGTGGAAACAGCAGTAGTAACTCAAGAATGAATACAAATTTGCAATTTGCCTTCTAAAGAATGGGCACATTTTCTAAGTAGGCATAAGTAGAGACACTCCATCTCTCCTATAGTTGTATTTCAATAGCAAAATGATCGGCTAAGTTCTTTCTCAGTAGTATTGCAACTGCCTTTAGACAAATTAAGGAGGAAAGAATTCATTCTCAGGCAAATTTATTATGGGGTATAACTTCTCACATGCTACAGGAGTATGTGTGGAATTCATCTTACACGCAAAGGCTAATTCAAGTCGTTAGATCAACTGAGAATTCCCATGTTAATTTTCTTCACATTTATTCACTGTGCATCATAATGGGTTTCATTGCATGCCCATACATTTTTCACATGCGTGCATGATGTATTTTGATCACATTCACCCTCAATTACCTGCTCTTGTCCACCTCCTACTCTTGGTGGACCTTTCATCTTCATAAGTAGGTCCACTTCTACTTTTATGTCCTTCCGGTTGGTTTGTTTTATTTTGTGGGGTACACAGGCACCTTGCCAGTAGCTGTACCATTAAAGAAAAATGCCTCTTTCTGCCTCCTTTAACGAGTTATAAATCCAAAGATAAGGGTGGGACCCCATGATCTCTCCTTCCCCAGTGACATGCTGTCAATGAACGCAATCGCATGCAGATGGGCACAGAAAATCACAACTGCTGGGAGTTTCGGAGTGCCAAGAAGCTGGTGCTCCACAGCTCCACCCCTTCCTTCCACTCTTATATTCTGTCCACACTTCTTCCATGATATGCCATGAACTTCAAAGGGGATGATATAAATGTCCCATTTATCACTGAGCCTTCAATAGTCACTCAGAATATTTTTCCATTTTAATCAATGATAACCTATCTCACTAACTTAAGAGAGTAGTTATATATTATATTCCAATGTTTTTATTGTTGTTTTGTTTGTTTGTTTGTTTTTTTAGAAAAAAGAAACAGCCAGATCTCCTCTAAGGTAGCCAATAATGTTCTCAGTAAGATATATTATGCGATTATGCCCAAATGCCTCTAAAGAAGTTAGTAGTGTCCACATTTCACAAACAAGAGGCTTGAGGCACGGAGAACTATGTCAAAAATCACATGATGATAAGCCTGGAAGTCATTCCCATCTCGGGCCAACTCTAACCTCCCTTCATTATAGTTTTTAAAGTCATTTAATTTTAGTTCCAAGATGGACTATAACATGTCATGATCTAGAATCTACCTCATGAAGAAGACTGAGAAATTCTATTAGAGGAATGACCCAGGATAAGACTTACCCCTGAACCAGACCCCAATGTATATGGTTCCTCGTGTGGTAGGGTAATAAGTGAATGCAACAAGAGGCAAGAAGACTAAAAAGGAGACGTGAACATCATGTGCCATCGGGGGGAAAAACAAAGATCAGGCCAAAGGAGATGAGCAGGTTGGAATCCTTGGAAGGCCTCCAGCTTTTGCAGCCCTTTATTCCTCTGGAGCAGATCTCAACTCAGTTGTTCTCTGTTTGTTCATACAGTGCTGACCGTCACTGTCACCTTTTTCTTAGTTCTCATGCAGATATGTATAAATGCAGAAATGGATCTTCACTGATGGAACAACAAAGCAAGCTCAAAGAATTCCTGGTTGTCTTTCAGACACCAAATACACATGTTCTCATGTTCACGAATCCTTGCCAGTTCATCTATTACATGTAACAAAGAAAGAAATGAGGGTCAGTGAGAGACAGGGAGGAAAGTCAGAAAGGCGTGAAAGAGGAACTCCATGACAGCAATGACTTTTATTCCTAGCCATGAAGACACAGGGACAAGAGACCCTTAAGTAGTACAATTATCCCATTCTCTAGGAAATCAATGGCATACGCACTTCAGCAGACAGAATTACAGGGCCATAAAATAATCTGGCATATAAACAACTTCAGTATCTGTAGTTGTAAGCATTACTCAAAATGAGAGAAAGTAAGGCAGTTTGGCAGATAAAGGTGCTTAGCCTCAAGCCTGACAACCTAAGTTTGACCCACCTTGAACCCGCAGAGTGCAAGGACAGGACAGACTCTTGAAAGTTGTTCTCCGACTTCCATGTGTGCTTAATGGCATCTGTACTCCCAACACATGCATGTGCACAAGCACACACACACACAAAATCAAACAATCAATGAAAAGAGATTAAATATTTTTTGCATTTATCTTATAATATTATTTTTATTTTATTTTATTTTATTTTACAATATAATTTAATTAAATGTTTTTATTCTTTGTTTTGTTTTTTTTCCCTTTTTCAACATAATAATTTTACTGATTATTTGGGAATTTTAAACAATGCATCCTGATCACATCAGACTCCCGTTCCTCTCAGGTCCACCCTCCCAGCTTTGTGCATCCCCACCCCCCAAAAAAATACACCAAAGACTCATAATAAACTTTTATTTGTAAAGATGGAGAACTGGCAAATGTCAGGAAAGGTTTTAACTTTCCATGTTGAGCAGATTGCTTTCCTACTCTGTTCCTCACACTGCTACCACACTGGGGATTTTATTCTTGGAGGAAATTATTCAGATCCTTCCCCAAAAGGAGTTAATGGAAGTGCTAGTGCCTGAGGTGAGCACTCCTTTGAGAACTCAGCCAATCCCTCGGTTTGCTTTCTGAAGCTACTGGCATTGGAGTTGTATTAAGAGTGTCACAAGAAGAACAACTGCAAATATTGTGACACCCAAAAATAATAAAACAAACTCTACTAAATCTTGCATCTTGAACCAGAGTCGTTTCTGAGTCAGTGAGTACTACCAGATGTGGTCTTCCCAGGCCTGCTTGAACCCCAAGCTGCCCACCATCTGACCTCTAAAGAAGAAAGTCTCTAAAGAAGACAGATTTCAAATGCTTCAGCAAAGCATGTTTCAGATTTATCCGAAGCAGCAGTGGGTGTAGTGTAGGATCCTAGAGGAGATACAGACAGGTAGGATCACTTTAGGGAAGTGAGTCAGTTTCAAGCTGGGAACTCTGTGTTCTTGATTGCCGGTTTCCTTTCAACACTGTAGTTTTACTCTGAGGAGAGGAGAGCAAACTACAACAGTAAAGTAACAGTTGCACTTGTTGACTATGGAATATTGAGAGAACAGCCTGTTATGTCCTCATAAAAGGGTTATGAAAACACTTCTGAGCTATGTATACAGAACATCTAATAGACCCCAAAATGGTGTTATTTAGAGAAATGAAGAAATTTTTTTAGAGCATGCTTGACTAGGATCTCTAGATAGTCCAAATTTATGTCATCAGATCCATGATCATTAGAACAGATCATTTGGTCACAAGCATTCTTGAAGGTCTTGAATATTTGCTTCCATGCCTATACCTTTCCCAACATCGCTCTCCAAGAAATCAGCCAAGTGGATAACAGATAAAGACTAAATTAACAAGGTATATTAGGAATCAATAAGTTATAAAGTAAAATTGCTGTAACAGGAATGATTTATTCCATGTTTAGAGTAGTTACTTTGAGACATGAATATAAAACAAGCAAATAGATGCACTTTCCATTCATCAGAAAGGCACCATGTAAATAAGTAAGCCAAGCTGGTGGCTAGATAGATTCTGTCATTCTGAATGTATAGCAAATTACTGACAGTGTTGTGACACCGTAGCTATCAGACTAAATTTGAATATTCTAAAAGTATTATCAAGTCTCTCAGTGGGGCTTAAAGGTTTGTATTATTTTGTAATACCTCATATATCACACCTGGCATTCATAATAAATACTAATGCTTTCTATTTAGTACAAATAAAATAAAAATATACTGTTATTTTTCAGGTTGATTATTTCTTTTCTTTTTTAAAAAAAATAAAGTATTAGTACCTAACTCCCCTCCCCCAAAAAAATACCAGAAAAGGAAAATATACACAGTTAACCAAGTACAAATTCACATAAATTAAGAGTGATTTAATGATCAACTTGAAAGAAAGCTTTTGTCTGTAACCATCAGCAATAAGTTCCTGGTCTGGGCAGAAAAATCCAGGTCACCATGCAGCAGTGTTTCAAATGACCAGAAACTAAACTAAACCTCATCTTGAGGAGCATTCAACCATGAAGTCCCCAGTTATAATGGCTAGCCACAGGCTATGTGTGGGTCGAGGGGACTCGTTCTGGGAATGAAACCATTTCAGTTCCTCAGAGAAAAAGTACCAGGTAGATAGGCTTTTTCTTTTGTCAGCTAGAAATACAAGCAACAACAACAACAAAAAAAAATGTTAAACATAAGAATACTTCAGGAAACTTCTCTTCCCCAGCTGCCTCTAGAAGGGAGGAAGTAGCCATGTAGCGTGCTGAAGAGGGTTGTGAGAAGTGGAGATCCCCACAGATTCAGCCTCCTGCAAAGGTCTCTTCTGGCTCTACAGACATCAATGAAACGCTAGGGAAAGTCCCCAGCACGTCCCCAGCCTTCCGCGGATCTCAGATTCCAGGTGCCCTGGGCCCCTTAGCTGGGTTTCTTTTGAGGGAAACCAAGCACGCTGTGAGGGACAGAACAAGGTGAGTGAGGAAAAATGAATCAGTGTTGTTTTATAGTATAAAAGAATCGTTGAGATAAATGCTATTCAACATGAACCGCCAAAGCGGCCCTGTGTTAGTCAAAGGAGAGAAATGAAAACTTGGCTGACCTTCGTCTTCTGCCGTCATAATATAACACTGTGTAGTTTGCCACGCACAGAAGGGAAAGAGAGTCTTCCCTCTACTGGTGTCTCCAGCCACTTTGATTGACAACTAGAGACATTTGTTGCTTCTACGGTCTCTTGGCCTAAGTGTCCTTTGAGAAACATCAGTGTTCCAGGCGACATACAGTCAACTGCTCTCTATCCATATGCCTTGAGACACTCCATCTACTCCAGTCTCACCTCTGAGGGCAGCCAGACTCAGAAGCAAACGTGTCTAGTCTGTCATCCACCCCACCACGGATTTCCCCCATCTCCCCTGCCAGGTAACAGCTCCTTGAGCTCATTTCTCACAAGGTGAACTTTACAAAACTTCCACTATTACAAACACAAACCGAAAAGGACAAAACAGACTTCTCATAACAAAAGGAAATGAGGGGTAAGAGGAACTCGCTGGAGGAAGCCAGACATGCCGTTTCTCTGGTGCTGTGTAGCTTAGCCCACACCCAAAGTAAATTGTCTTCACTTCACGAAGCTGTCTCTCTATAAATAAACTCCCCGATGTATCTCTAAAACATGAACATCTTGGACTGTCATAATAAACATTGCAAAATAAATACGAAATAACATCTGGAAGAAAGGCTTTGCACGCAGTGGGGTGAGAGGGGGAGCTGACGTTTCTTAGTACTGCTAATAGAGAATGGATTTCTTTCTTTTCTTTTTTTTTTTAATTTGAGGAATGTTTTCCACTATTAATCAAAGCCAACCAAAGAGTGAATTGGTTTTACTTTAAAATCTTAAACTATCTTCTCACAAGGTAAGTTAATATGGCAATATGTGTTAATTCTTTTGTTTTCTATTATTTGTAACCAGTTTAAGAGGCATCCCTTTACTAAGTCAGTTCATTTAGATAGGAAAATGGTTTATATTTAGTTTTAATTATTTCTATACTTAGCATAAAGGAAAACTATGTCTTCTTTTTCTTTTTTGGCTAAAAACCCCCACAAAGGCTCAAGTATAATGTGTTATCAAGGCACAGCATGTCTATTGTAAGAGGATATCATTGTGATTATGGCATTAACCCCTTCTCATCACAGTAAGCGAAAGGAGCAAGTTTCATGGACTTCCTGTACGCATTCACCTGTGTGTAGTTCCCCCATTCAATTCATGTTTTTAAAGAGACACGATAGATAACCAACCTCCTTTCCTAGGCAAAATGATTACACAGATGACTCCAATCGCTCCAGGTAAGTTTAATAAATATATAGACCCTTGTACCTCAAACCATTTTACTTACTTTATGTAATGCTCTAAATAAGATCTTTGTACATGGTCCACTAGGCATTATATCTCTGCTATCAAAGAAGCCAAAGCACTAGAAATTGATATAATGCATGAGTAAATTATAATACCTCCTCAAAATCATTATGTCTTATTTATAACAACCAATAAAAATTAAAATGAGGTTCTAGAGTGAAGGCTCAGTGGATAACAGCGCTTCTTGTTTTGGCAGAAGACCTCCTGTGTTCAATTCCAAACACCAAACAGCAACTCACAACTGTCCATCAAGTGCAATTTCTGGGGTTCTGACACCCTCTTCTGACTTCCGTGGGCACCAGCCATGTACAGATATGCATGCAAGCAAAACACTCATATACATAAAAAAACTCAAATCTGAAAGAAAATAAATAAAAATGGAACCACTCCCAATTTATTTTCCCTCATTTATTTCTTATTCCCAGTCACAAATCTCAATATTAAAATATATAGATATATACTTGTTACATAGCAATATTTGATTTTTGTAGAAGTGTTTTTAAAGCGCATGTGTCTCTCCTTCCACAGAGTAGCATTTGGCAGAGAAAGATCATTTAGCTGAGCCTGAGATGTGCTTTCATCTGCTCATTTGCTCACAGTCTGTTCCTAGTGACATATAGTTGTGTATTTCTCAAATGTTCCAAACCAAATCAGCACAATGAGTTTTACTTTAACATTTTTTTTCTTTTAAAGATAACAACCATTTCATCCAGTACGCCATACCTTTGGTGAAATTGACCTAATTACTATTTGTAGGTGGACTGCATACAGCCTGGCCTAAATTCCAGATTCCCCTTCCACAGATGTACCCAAGGAATTAGTTGCAATAAATTTAAAAGGATCATCCTGATTTTTCATGATTAATAATTTAAACAAAAGTAAAGATGGATTCATACTGTGAATTTCAAGAGGACTGTTTTCATTTTGCACATGCTTCTCAGGGTAACACAGAAAAAACATAACCAGCCAAAAATAAATATTCCATAATTCAACAGAAAGGAAGGGAGAGGACAGAGGGGCAGAGAGGAAGGAGAGAAGAGAAGTAGCAAGCAGGGACACCACCAGGCCTTTGTGTGTGCCTCTTCACAGGGTCCTCCATCCACCCCCTGCAGAGAATTTGCTCATCTGTTCCTCTTTCTCTCCCAGTTGGCCTGCCTCATCTGACTGCCTCCAGGGACAGCCAGATGCACTTCTAGAGAAGCTGCCAAGATGAACTGTCAGATGGAATCGTTGGAGAACATGGGACACCAGTTGGGGTGAGGGGCTGTTGGGTTAGTTAGTGGGAAAAGCACAGGCTTTGAGAACAGGGAGACGTGCAGTTTAAATCTCTCTATTGTTGACCCGCAACATTGGAGAAATTGCTTAAGCTCTGATTCTCGGTATCTCCGCACACAAAAGGAACAAATTATTACAGACTGCAGAGAGTTACTGCATGGGATAACAAAATAAAGAATGTGGCATGTGCAACACAAGATAGGTCCTCAGTGAACTGCTGCTTGTTAGGTTTGCTATGAACATTGTTTAAAACAGAATTTTCAAGTCAATCTAAAATAGAAACACACAAATATATATGGACACATACATACATAGCAAACACACATCTGTATTCCTTTCACATCTACTGATTGCCAGGCAACATGCTTGGTATTCCTGATGTAAGCCCATAAGACCATTTGTCATCTTCCTAGATGAAGGAGCACACATTTATATCCATATGCTATTAATGTGTTTTTGCTGATGTGCATAATGGTGTCGTGGTCAAGAGGAAAGAGGCCTTCACCCAGCTGTGGATGGAAGAGAAGTCAAGGATGACCGTCTGGGCCCTGAACCTGCTCCTCGAATTTGACTAAATTTTCTTTGATAGGGAAGCAAAGTAGAGAAACAATGGACTGGGTGGCGCAGGCCATGAGAAGACATATTTTAAAAAAGGGAATTTGCTGTTGGAAGAATTAAAGACTCTGGTAAGGAATTTAGGAGGTGTGTAGACAGGTAACCAATGACAAACAGCCTTATATATATGAGAAAGTTCTTGAAAACAGTGACGAGGTTTTTTTTTTTTTTTAAACGTTTATGAAAAGACAATGGCATGGTTCCTTTTCTTTTTCAACATATTGTTTAGTGGAGATGAACAAGTGGATTTTGCTAAGAATGAGTCAAGACTGATGAGCAACAGTTTTGAACAGTGAAGTATAAAATAATAGTCAAATGCACAATAAATGGAGATTGAGACAATGTAGAAAAAAGATGAAGGAAAGGACAGACATAAGGAACCAGTGAAAGATACTGGCCATGACACATGACATCCAGTAAGAGAAAGCAGGCAAGCCAAATGAATCCTGTGTTTGAAAAGGGGGGAAAAAGGCCAAGTAAAATTAACAATATTAAAAGTAAATAGGTCAAAAACCAAGCAAATGATGATACAGAAACATTAAGAATATCAGTAAATCAAATATTACAATAAAATCAAGCTATTGAAGATTGACATGTCCACCTGGATTTGTCAAGATGATAAACTTTCATGAATTATTTCAGTGAAATCAGAAGGCTAGAATCAGGGTCATTTTATGTTGAGAAAGGAATCAAACTTAAAAAAAAATGCAGATGTGGAATGAAGGCAACTCCAGAGAGAAGCTCTGCAGTTAGTGGGTAAGAAAGGAGACTCAAGGCAAGGCTGCATTATGGTATGATTTACTTAGGTCTGCTCTACTTTTGGTGGTGGTAGCAGTATTGATGGTTATTTTGGGGGGTGTTAGAAGTGCATTTATTCAGCAACAATGATACATTTGGAATTACAACACAGTGGGTATAATCAGATTATTCTTTGGGCCACCAGCTCACAAATAATGATACAGAGACTTCTTATTAATTGTGAAAGCTTGGCCTATAGCTTGGGCTTGTTCCTAACTAGCTCTTACAACTTAAATTAACATGAATATTTTTATCTATGTTCGTTTACATGGCTCAGTTACCTTTATTCTGTATTGTCCATCCTGCTTCCTCAATGTCTGGTTGGTCACCTGCCTTTTTCTTCCCAGTGTTCTCTCTGCTTGGAAGTGTCACCTCTCTCTCCTGTCTAGTTATTGGCTGTTCAGTTTCTTATTATACCAACCACAGCAATAGATCTTCACAGTGTACTAATATTCCACAACATTTCCCCCTTTTGTCTAAATAAAAAGGGAAGATTTTAAGTCTAACACAGTAAAACTGTATATAATAAGAACAATTATTGAGTTTGAATCACAGTACGACAGAGGACTGGGCGCTGGGATCCTGCTGTGCGTCCGGCTGGCCTCGTCTCTTTCTCTCTTGTCCAATCTGCGTCAGGATCCGAGATGGCTGGCGGTAAGGCTGGAAAGGTCAAGACATAGCGGTTTCCTGCTCGCAACTAGCCGGCTTGCAGTTCCCTGTGGGCCATATTCATTGACACCTGAAATCTAGGACAACCAGCCATGGACATGTGGGTGTGACCAACGCTGTGTGCAGTGCAGCCATCCTGGAGTACCTCACCGTAGAGGTACTAGAGTTGGCAGGAAATGCATCAAAAGACTTGAAGGTAAAGCATATTACCCCTCGTCACTTGCAGCTTGCTATTCATGGAGATGAAGAATTGGACTCTGATCAAGGCTACAATTGCTGACAGTGGTGTCATCCCACACATCCACAAGTCTCTGATTGGGAAGAAAGGACAACAGAAGACTGCCTGAGGATGCCTGGATTCTTTATTATCTCGGGACTCTAAATATTCTTAACAGCTGTCCAGGGTCGGTGATTCCGTGGACTGTATCTCTGTGAAAAACACAATTTTGCCTTTTTGTAATTCTATTTGAGCAAGTTGGAGGCTTAATTAACCTTCCAACCAACCATATTTCTGCATTCGAGTCTTAACCATATTTAAGTGTTATTGTGGCTTCAAAGAAGCTATTGATTCTGAAGTAGTGGGTTTTGATTGAATTGAATGTTTTTTAAAAACTGTTTGGATTTTAATTGTGATGTAGAAGTTATAGTAACAAACATTTGGTTTTGTACAGACATTATTTCCACTCTGGTGGATAAGCTCAATAAAGGTCATATCCCAAAATTTAAAAAAAAAAAACACCACCTTGCACAGCCTTGGTACAGTGGGAAGGGGCTTGGACCTGCCTAGGCTCAATATGCTGGGTTCTACTAACTCCCTATGGGAGACTTCAATTTAGGGGATGTGAGATGGCTTGGGAAAAAGGACTGGGGGTGGGAGGATGGAGGAGGGGGGATCTGTAAATAGTATGTGGAGTGAGTAGAAAATTTCTTAATAAAGAAAAATGAAAGAAAACAAAGAACAATTATCAAGTAAGAAATACATTCGCAATGTACAGTCCATTAGTATTTGGCAAATTCAGAGAAAATACTCCATTATCTATCTTACCTTTGTGAGTCCAAAGTTTTGTACCTGATTTATTTTCTATCAAAACTACAGAAAATTGTAACTATCAATGTCTAATCTTCAAGCTCATCAGAGACCTGAGAAGGTTATAATAATATCTGATTAAACAGGAAGTGTAGAACAAGCAACTTCCAAAACTAAGAAATAACAGAAACATTTGGCTGCCTGGAGAGTCAACCTAAGGTTCCCCTGCAATGTTGGGACATCCATCTTTGGCCTGTGGTCCTAGAATATCTGAACACTTCTCTGTAAAGCAACAATTTTGAAGGACTGTCCTACCTTGTCTTGGCAAAGTTTGGCAATGTCCTTCTTTTGTGTCCTGCTTGTCCAGGTTGTACAGCATTCTGTCAGCAGTCAAGGCAAGGAAAATTTCTTTGTCCAGTGGCAAATTTGCCAGAAATAAAAGCAAACTCCATATCAAAGTTCTTTATTGCCATCATCCTCTTTTGAAGTGAATTGGTGCTGCCAGGAGCAGACATGTCTCACTGTCACAAAAAAAAAAAAAAAAAAAAAACACATTTTAAATGTCACATTCTTTAGGTTTCTGAAGTGTCTGAAGACCATCTATCTATTTAAATATATATCTCTGTTTGACTTTGAAAACATACCTAACATGACTATAAGTTTGATTGTTATAGATGACTAACTACTAACCTGTATTTCTTGATTATCCTAAATAGCTTTCTAGGACTAGGAATTTAGATTACATTGTTAAATGACCTGTGTAGGTACAATACCTTAGACAAGGGTAGAGACATATATAGAGAGTATAACAAAAGTAACCTTAAATTTGTATCAATATATAAATCATACCAATGTAAAATAATTGAGAACAGTAGTTATTTTTTAGTTCAAAAGAAGACTCAACAATCCACCCTTATATCCAATCATTTCTATACTATATTTCCCCCTTTTCTCTTTAGAAAGAGATCTCTGAATCTAATCTCCTTTGCTCAGCTTTTCCCCCAACCATGACCAATAACAGCTTGTAATCAACACTCCTAAATGATGACAACATCCATAACTCAATGAATGACCCCAAACCACCCCCACTTCATCTCTTGGGAATGTGGGCATCATGTTCTCTGGACTGCTTCCTATTATCTGGGGGTGACAGCATCTTTGGGGAACCCTGAGAAAATTGGGGTAATGGTCAAGTCCTGAGAAAGTTAGTTGTATTACTTTTTTTGTTTAGTCTCTGTGTGATGGGAAAATTCAGAGTTTATTTGAAGTCTTGGCTGGAGTAGTCTATAAGGCTGGGCCATCTCAGCTAGCAGCTTTGAAGTAATTTTGGATGCAGAATTTTGAGGAAACTGAACAGAGGCATTTGGAAAGACTGGATCACCTAAGCTACTTGTCTTCATTGGTGCCTGGTCCTTTTGTTCTGAAAACACATAAACTTTTAAAAGTAACACATACACACACACACACACACATACACACACACACACGCGCGCGCGCGCGCATGTGTGTGTGTGTATGTGCATTAACACAAGTATGGAATGTGTTGTATGCACAAATCAGCTAAAGATGATTTTTTGTTTTATGTTTGAGCAGGTAAAAGGCATCTGTTAACTTTATAAGTTTTTTTGGACTGTATAACCAAACCTCTATCCATACCACATGAAAGTTTGGCATGTAATAATAAGTCATGAGGACTTTGTAACCAACAAGATTTATCAAATCTCATCAAGTCTCAGAGCTGTTCCCATAGTAGAGGGATCACCATATGCATTACCTGTTCTGTAGTCTTTCTTGGTTTCCTTCTTTGTGTCTGTAGCCAAGATTATTAGGAGGTCTCCCCCCAACCAAATCTGATCTTTATTAATTTTGAAGAGAACCATAAATTTTGTTTCCTGTGGAAACAAAGGCATAACCTCTCCCCCAATGCAATATATTTTTTCATTTTCATTTTGAAGTTAAGACATTCTTAAAATATATAGGTTGGTTTAATTTAGCAGTTTCCATAATCCAATGTCTCCTGCTTAGCTATTGGCTGTTCAGACTTTTATTACACCAATCACAGCAATACATTTTCACAGTGTACAAATATCCCACAGCAAATGGGGAAAGAAAACCTTTCTCAATGTTTTCAAATGGGCCTGCATTATAAAGAAAGAAACTTGACCAGAGCATGTTAGCCTATTAGGCAAAAGAAGAAAGGAGTAACTTTCTTTCTTTTTAAAGATGCTTTAATTGAAGTCAAATTACATCACTTCTCCCTCCTTTTTCCTTCCTCCAGTCCCTTCGAGTTACCCTGCCTTGAACTCCTCCCATTCCCCCTTCTGCTCAAGTCAACAGCCTCCTTTTCTTTTAGTACATTTAACTAAGCAGACAATTGTTAGAATTATGCTAACCTGTGACAAGACTAAAAGTACAACTAAAACTATGAATTGTGATGGACAAATATCAGTTTCAACAGTATTTCCATCTGACTTGCTTCAACACATCTTTCCAACCCTGTTTGTATTCTCTGTAACACTTAACAATTCCAGTAAGAAGATTCCTGCTCTTGCTTTTACTTGACTGTCTGATTTTCTAAACATGCAACTGAAAATGCTACTCCACTTTAACTGTTTTCCAACTACAATATCACCCTCCTTAGCACTTAGGTTAAAATTTTCAACTTTTAGGCAATACCTCATACTCAACTCATAGCCAGAAACTTAGAAATACTGCAGTCCCTATCTGGGATTCTTTATATCTAGTGTTTAACTTGGAGTGCCTGTAAAAGCCAGGAGACAGAAAAAGGTTATTTGGTGTTTGGGATGGAGGATACCTTAAGAAACAAGAGTTAGTAGAACATAAGTAACATTAAAATAGGAAAAAGAGCAGAAGGTAGAAATATTTGAGGAGAGGAGAACTACTATTGTTGTTTAGGTGTGTGGTCATGGCATCAAACTGCCTTCTAAACATCTATGATTGTATCCATAAGCAAATGCTGTTAGCCTTAATATCCACTGCCATCATGAACTCACAGCTGCTATGGTTACCTGCACTGTTTGCCCAAGACTTGACCTGTCAAATAGCTAGCCATGGATGGTGGAGAAGGTCATGAGACTGCACTCTTATCTGCTGAACTATTGACTGATGGATTCTGGGAGAGGGGAAATCATTATCTTCAGTGTACCCACTGTCAAGCAGAAGGTTCCATATTACAGTTCCATTCCTATGGTCACTCTGATGACTGTTTAAACTCAGTGAATCACAAAACAAACCAAAAAGACATGAACATGAAAATGACCTGTAGAGAAGAGTGGGTGTTTGATGGGTGGGTGGGAGTTAAGATCAATCAAGGGTGGGAGTAACCAGTGTGAATTATATACATGTATGAAATTGTCCTACAACAAAATTAATTTAAAAAACTTACATAACCATATTAATTTCTACTCATTGCATGTTACCTTATAAATGAATTGTAAATAAAGTTAAAAGAGAGTATTTTAAATATGATATTCTATAAAATGTAATATTATAATGGCATGAATATCAATCTAAGGATGCCATTTCTCACTCCATCAAGTTACAAACTAGAATTTGCATTAGGAGTTCAAATCATCAGCAAGAAGGAAAACTTTGTGTTGAAATCATTACCCAGTAAAATATTTTACTAAAACTTTAAACACTTGAATTCTAAATCTCTGCTCTATAGTTTCTGCTTTTTCAAATACATCCAGTAGCAGCCCACTGTATGCAATTCTGTTTAATTCACCTTGTTATATTTTGTAGCAGCTTACAACTCTTTTATACATTGGCGTGATTTCAGCTATTCAATTAAAAACGGGATGTTTTACTAATGTGCTCAGCTGCTGACACAAAGCATCTTGTGCTTTTCATATTCAGCAGAAATGCAGCTAAACTCTCTCTCCATTAACTTCTTATTTAACAGCTAAAAATAGAAACCTAATGTAATGTTTATAGTACAGATCTAGTGATAAATATAGAATTCTAGTTTTCTGCCCAATGGAAATTCAAGCTGGAGTAAAACACACATCTTCAAGTTTCTTCTGAGTTAGCGGTAGAAAAAAAATGGTTTCTTTCTAGTTAGATACTAATGTGTGAAATCAGACACAAGGTCAGAAAAGTCATTTTCCTGTGTCTGTGTAACCTTTGAGAGAAAAAAAAAAGAAACTTGAATACATTTCAGCACACACACACACATACTCAAAAGCAACTGACTTTAAAATTGCTTTATTTTCCAAACATATTCTCCTTATCCTAAGTAAGGAGCCATCCCCTGAAGAACAAGTGGAAATGCTTCAACTGAGAAGTTGCCTGTGGATCTATGACAACATTCTAAAAATAATGTGAAGCATTGGATATAGAAGCAGGAAACCCAGACTTAGCCACGAGAGGGGGTAGCACAGGAAGCCTGACTCACAGCAGTGTCCACACCTCGGGCTCCGCTTTCTCGTGGTACTTTCCTGCTCGTGGCTCTTGTTGCTGCTTAAGGCTGTTACAATCATATATTAAGAAATCTTCATGGAGTTATATTTATCGAAACGCCTGGCAGAGTTCTTCAAGATATCTTTATTAATAATACTGAGAGAATCAGCTCTGAAGAGCTGGCTTTGTAAGGGATGCTAGTCAAAAATCAGCACCGTCAATTGCAAGTTGCATAACTGCATGCAAGAATCTGTCCTTCAACCTGTCCATTACTTTCTTCTCAGTAACCTAGACAGAGCTAAAATAATGGACAGTTCCTTCAATTTGAAACAATAAGGCAATGCAAAAGGAATTAATATATGGGATGAGAAAAATCAAAATAATAAAAGAATCACAGGGGCTAGAATGATAGATTGGGGACAGATAAGAAAATCATAGCCCTCCATTAAAAAAAAACAACTCAAATATAAAGGGGATTAAGAGTAATTGTCATGGACTAAGCCCAAGTTTAAAAGAAGAGAAAAAAAGCTGACATGATATCTAAAGGAGCTAACAAAGGCTTGGGCAGTGGGTTGCTTGCTATCTTGGGTATAGGCATTGACATTTCTACCTCAGCATCAGGTCCTGGGAACTATCTCGCCTAAACATCATTCCTGAGCTAGAATTTCTTCTTCGAGACACTATAATAGTGTCCTTAAGAATTCACTGAGAATTTTTAAAAGCAGTGGTTCAGTTGTGTCCTCAAACCACTACCTGACACCTCAAGGTCACATCTGAGCTTTATCAAGAACAAGGATTCTAGTGAGTTGGGTGCGTCCTTGGGAGGGTCATGGGCTTCTCAACCTAGAAGACACATGGGGCAGTCCAAGCGGGAAACTGGGAGAGAAACAGAAGTGAAGTGCAGACAAAGCAGACAGGAAGCTGCACAGATTAGGAGAAGGAGCAAATCTGAGGGATGAGGTGGCTGCTGCGTTTTTTTTTTAAGCTTTCACATTTGGCAAACTCACACTTTGCTCTTCCATATCACTTCTTCTTCTGTCTCCCCACCCCCAACTTCCCATGTGCTCCTCCGAGACACCATGTCAATCCCATTATCATCTCTTAAACTCTTCTACTTTCTATCTTGATGTTTGCGCTTTTGTATGGATAGTCACCCCACACTCCCATCTTAGTACGTTCATGAATACCCCAGAGGATACCAACTTGGACTGTGACCATTTCTGTGATTACCATTTCTAGAATACCATATTTTCTCAAACTCTCCTCTATGTTCTGCTGTTTCTACCTTTTGGTCATCTAGTAATATTCTCTGTGTCAAATTTATCATAATTTCTCATCTTCATACTTGGTTCATTCAATTAGTCATCTGAGGTCACGTTCCTCATTTATGAACAGGCATAGTAATGTCCACCTCATATATCTGATGATACAAACAGAGATCAATCATGCAAATCATCATTGCTTTTTGCTAAGAGGGGACATTGAATGATCCATATTATCTATGTCATACATATAAATCTTGTGATTTATTACTTTTAAAACTCTTTCTGAGACTCAAGTTGTCCTCCTCTGTCCTTCTTTAAACCCCAGATCTAAACCCACATCAACCAGTCCCTCCCTTTCCCATTACATATATGGCTTCCAAACCCCACTGAGAAAAAAATGCCATGGTGGCATGGACTGATGCCACTACAAACTCAGTCTCCCACACCAGTGGAGCTATTAGCACTACACAGTAGAATTTCTAACTACTCATTGTCCATTTCCTCTTTCGTAGCCCACAATAATATTTTTGAACCTTTAGCACTTTGATTTGCTCCATCATTCTTAGCAAAGGAACTCTACATCAGAGAGAAAATGCAGACACTTTTGCAAGAACATTTTCCACTTCCAAATCCTCCCCACAATACACACTACAAAATATCTGCCCCATGTATCAGGTGTCTATGTGCTGTCTGGACCACATCCTTCTATTTCTTTAGGCACCATAGTTAAATCAGGTATATTTCAAGTTTTTTTTTAAATTTCTCATTTACCATATCCCACTTTTGTTATTGTTGTTTCCTTAGAGTACTATGTACTCACATCTACCTCCCCATTTCCTGAGACTCCCCAATCCCCAATCTGTGTTTCATTATCTCTGTGACAACAAGTCCCACCTTGCAGATGTTTCTGGTTACTGAAATCAACAGGCATATTTCAGTCCTTACCTTACATGCCCTCTGATTGCTTGAGATGCTTGCCTTCCCCCTCTTAATGGCCTTTTCTTGCATGGTTTCCATGGTATCACTCAGTCTTGATTCTCCTCCTTTATCTGCCATAGGAAAAACTCTTGTCCATCTGTAAGATATTAACCACATTTACACAGATTCTCTAACATCTAAATTTCTAACCCTACTCTTCCCCATATCCTTATCACTAATGGATAATTCAAAGGAATTCAAATGAAACTCATCTTGGGTACCCTATATAGCATTTCAAACATATGCTGGAGAAAGCTGAATTGTCATCTTCCTGGTGTTAAATTTACATACCTTCTGTCTTTTCTAGCTTAGCAAACAGTACCACATCATACCCCCTCTCTTAAGCCAGAAGCTTATTTAATCTGTTTGTGGAGTCTTATCCAATTTTTCTATATTATTTTTAAGTCTGTTCTTTAATTATCTTCCTGTGATCACTGTTTCATGCCTGGCCTTTGTTATATTTTCTTCAAAATGTCCCTCTTTTGTCTCTGCCAGGAGGTGCTGGATGATATTAACCATCATGATTCTGTTAGATAGCCATCCAACTGAAATTCTCCCCATGCATCCTATAACTTCCAACTAAAAACAAGTTAGTCACAACTAATTTGTATTGCACTAAGCACTCAGTGTATGATAGTAACTTTTTTTATAAATTCATCCCAAAGATAATCTTTCAGAATCAAAATAAAATAGGAACAAATGAAGATACTCAGGATTAAACTATTAGGAAATGTAATAAAGTCTGAATTCAAAGAAAAGATTTTCTGACTTAAAAAAAGTTTTTCATAACATTTGCTACAGAAATAAGACAAAGATGGCCTTGTCTCTTGGTCTCTCGTTATTTATTTCCTCACAGGAGGCTGAGCTCCACTCATTTAAAAGCCTGTGCCAAAGTCAAATTTATACATTCAATTACCTTAAAATAGCTCAATCAAACAGAATTTTAGACATTTAGAGACTGCCAGCTGCGCACTCTTGTGAAACTTCAGGCTGCATCTGCTGGCCACTCATAAAAGTTTTGCAACGACATGATCCCAAGATACGACAACATTTTTAAACAGAGTGGAGTGGGAGCAGGGGGTAATATGAGTGAGATTTGAATTTTACTCTTGGCTAAGTAGTTTCAGAAGTACTCAAGAATTTTCACAGAGGAGTTTCCGCACTACGTGTGATATTTCAACAGACTCACTCTAGGATGGCAATAGATGGGGCGGGGGGGGGGGGGTACCCGAAACAAAGACAGTGGCTCAAATAAGCTCATGTAGCATGAGGCAGCTGCAGTGGTCCTAGTAGTGAAGGGTCACAGCTAGAGCTGTTTCAGAAACTGAGCTCCTGCAGGATTTCTCACTGGTTATAACTGGAATGAGCAAGAAAAAGAGAAGGCTAACCATGGCTCCAATCCTTTCTGGTGTGAACAAATAGAAAGGTGCAGAGGCTGATGATTAAGACTATGAAGGGAGACTCTGGGAGAGGGCTTAGAATTTAATTTTTCTCTTCAAGCTTATCCTCTCTCCTCAATGTGTAAAAGTGGTTATTGGACATAAAAGCTTTAAAAAAAAAAACATATTGATCCATGAAGAAAGACATAATGCAAAGCCAGCAATCTTATTTCCAATTGTAAAATGCAATAATGGCAAGGCAGATGGATCAGAATGTTCTAGATTCTCTGATATTCCATACGCTTCAAGAAGTTTTACAGCTTTGACTACATCCATAATGCATGACACAAGCAGGAACTGCTTAAGGCTTGCAAAAGCTTAACGTTTGCAAAAATACAATACAAACATCAGAGAGGATTTATTTTTGAAAAATCTACTTTTTAGTTTTGTTTTATAATCTTCCTTTTCCTCTTCCTTCCCTCCTTCTTCCAGACCCTTCTGCTTTGACATTTTTTTCTCTTTTCTCATATTTCTTAGGGTGTACCTGTGACCTGTTCCATTTTGAAGACATTGTTTTAACTCTGAATTTGACATGTGGTTTGTAGGGTATGTATGGATGAAAATGCTCATCCAGATCTACCATGTTTCTACATTTTATGTCCATCAACCTCTCCTTGTTAACAATGAAGAAAAGCCCAAATTGAAGATGAGCTTAGTTGAGTAGTGCAAAACACTGGTAATCGTCTCATGAAGTGATAGAGTAAGTGCATGCCTCAAAAGTACATACTGAGGTAAGACTGGGAAGCCCTCTGGTAAGGAGAGTCAAGCATTTGTCAGTCTGAAAAAGCTGTCTAAATCTTGACAGTAGATTTGGGGACCATGCTTCATAACCTGTATATCGGATGACTTTGAACAAGTCACTTAACCTTTTTGACTACTAACTTCCTCAGTCGTTAAAAAAAAAATTATTGTGTAGTTTTTACCATTTTTCTCTTTCTTTTGTCTTTACTTTTACCCTCTACCCCTCTTCTTTTCTCTCCCTTCCTGTATTTCATGCCACTTAGTGCCTGAGAGGCTTTTGCAGCATGAATATATCAAATAAAACAGTGGATTCAAATATTGAAAAACATGAAAAAACATATGGGGAAAGTAAAAAACATGGGTATCCTTAAAAAGCAACTGTAAAAGCCAGGTGTTGTGGTCCACAACTATAATTCCACTCTTCGTGAAGCTGAGGCAGGATCCTTCACCGTGAGTCTGAAGCCAAGAGAAGCTGCATAATGAGCCCTGTACCAATCAGAGCCACAAAGTAAAACCTGGTCTTAAAAACAGCGGTGCTTCAATGCATAGGAAAGTTGACGATTTGATCTTAGGCCACCATACTTTAAGGAGAATGAAAGTATTCAGTCTGCACTCTGCTGGATGGAAGCAACTTTTCCAGCTTGTAGAAAAGGGGCTTGCAATCTCTGTTCTCTTTTTCTCCATCACAAAGCACATGGCATAGGATTTTCTGCTGGTTACACAACCTTCCTAAAGTCTCCCTGTGCTGTACCTATCCTAGATAAACTAACTTTGACATGATGTTTAATCTTTCCAAACTCAATTTTGTTGTCTGTAAATACTGAGACAAAACAAAGTCTGAGTATTCGATAAGGCAATATAATGAACATCAACTGTGAAAATGATAAGCACAAACTAAAATCCCCAAAACAATTCAAATTCTCTGAGTGTTGGGAACCTTGGAATGGATTAACTGGTTCTTCTGCTTCAGCTCTTTTTAAGAAACAAACACAAAATAAAACAAAAAAACTTACCAAAATGTGGGCCTTCCTCATTTTGAGGTCAGGGTCTTCTCCAACCTTATTCAGGTCTGTAGATATATTCAGTTCCTTGTAGTTGTATGGCTGAGGGCTTTATTTCCTTTCTGACTTTTGGCTGTTGGCCATTCCCAGTTACAAGAAAACACCTACAGTTCTTTACAGTGCAACTTCCACAGCCATTTCACAACATGCGTGTTTTCACATCTTCCAGCTCAGACAGTCTGCTAATGCTGCTTATAGACTTGCGAGAGCTAATCTGTTTCTAACAAGGTCAGTGAGGAGGGTCTCCATTCTGAGATGAGTCAGCTAACTGATTAGTAACCTAATTGTGAGAGTCATAGCTCATTATACTAACAGTTTTATCCACTCTCCAGGGGTGGGGATGATTCAAGGTCATATTCAGTAACCATAGAATCAGCATACCAGAGTATGTTATCTCCATATAGAACAACTGGCACAAGACTGTTTTCATGAGTACTACTTAGGATGAATTTTTCATTCAATAGAATGTTTACTAGAATAAGAAACTCTGTCTAATAGAGCTACTATTAAAAAGCAGTGCTCACCACAGATTTCTCTAATTCATGAGATCATCATTCATGGGTCTCATTGTCAATGATTGAATAAATGAGACTGAATAAACATATTGATAATCTATTTGACAGGAATATCGCTAGACCCACTGTCATGGTGTCAACCTTGGCAGAATTCTAGTTGATAGAAAGAACACTCTAACCCCCAAATAAAGATAGGAAAACAATGGCTGCTAATTGTGTTAAATGTTGATGGCTGCTGAAGGAGGTTGTCAGCATAACTACATTCACTATACAGATGACATCTTTTAAACCTTTGAATAAAAAAATTTTATTCATTTTACATACCAACCACATATCCCCCTCTCATCCTTACTCCTGCTCCCCGCCCCCCAGCTTCATTCCTCCCCAACCCATCCTGCATCCCCCTCCTCCAAAAGCGTAAGGCCTCCCATGGAGAGTCAGCAAAGCCTGGTACACACAGTTGAGGCAAGACCAAGCCCCTCCCCCCTGCATCAAGGCTGAGCAAGGCATCCATAGGGAATGGGCTCCAAAACACCAGCTAATGCACCAAGGATAAAGCCTGGCTGCCAGGGACACCTCATCCAGACCAAGCTACATAACTGTTCCCCATATGCAAAAGGCCTAGTCCAGTCCCATGCAGGCTCCACAGCTGTTGGTCTAAAGTTCATGAGTTCCTACGAGCTTGGTTCAGTTATTTTCCCCTATCATGTAGATTTCCTGATCATGATCTTGACGTCCCCTTGATCATGTAATCCCTCTTCCCTCTCTTCGACTGCACTCCTGGAGCTCAGCCTGGTGCTTGGCTGTGGATTTCTGCATCGGCTTCCATCAGTAACTGGATGAAAGCTCTGTGATGACAGTTAGGGCATTCACCAACCTGGTTACTGAGGTAGACCAGTTCAGGCACCCTCTCCACTATGCTAGTAGTCTAATTTGGGATCATCCTTGGGGATTCCTGGGAATTCCCCTAGCACCTCTTACCCCATTATGTCTCCCTCTATCAAGGTATTTCTTTCATTGCTCTCCCACTCCTTCCCTCCCCTATCTCCACCAACCTATTCCCTCATGTTCTCATCCCCCACCCCTCCTCTTTATTGCTCCCCTCATCCCCAGTTTATTCATGGAGAGCTCATACAGATGACATTTTTATAAGGTGACAATGACTTTGTGTAGATATTTGATTTAACATTTATTAAGATATGGGTACATATTGAAAAGATTAAATCCATTCATGAAATGAAAATTCTATCTTTTCTACCTCCAGGGAGAATGTAAGCTTCATATAATAGGGCCTTAAATTCTTACAATCTGGCTGTCCATATGCTGGCCATCCTAGTCTAATTTTGTTTAAGTCTTGGAGTACTTTTTAAGGCCACAATGCTGGTGGGAGAAATGTGGTCCCTGGAAGCCCTTCTTGATATTCTAATGATATTGCTCCTATTGAATGTTATCTCCAATGTAATGCTCTGACTGGAATGCTGCTTCCCTTAAGATTAGCTTGGCCACATATAACAAATAATTGTTATTTAAAGAAGATAGATGTCATTTCCAGCTCACGGTGCAAAATAAATAAATAAAACTCTAGGACAGTAAGATGATTCAGCTGTATCAATTATGGACACAGGGCATGTGCCACCAAGTCTGATCACCATGTTTTGATGTGAGGAACTTACAAGGTGGAAGGAAATGATCAATACTACAGGATTTCTTCAGACCTACACACACACACACACACACACACACACACACACACACACACACACACACACACAAAACAATTAAATGTAATATAAAATAAATGTAAAAGGAAAATTCTGAACATGTGTGTTTCTGGGCTGGCTCAGAGCTCCGTGGTGTTATACATGGCTCTATCAATCTGATGCCATGATGTCCACCTCATGGTGCAAGAGACATGATTACATCCCAGCTGGACTGCACTACAGCCCAAAAGAGTGGTGCTTAAAGAAAAGGAAATGGAACAGTATTGACAGTTCACCATCTAGAGAGATTTTGAAAGTCTATGCGATCATACCACAGAGCAAATCTAGCCTAAGCTGTCACTGACCTGAACTTAGCCATGAGGCATCTTCAGCTGTAGGAAAGACTAGGAAGAAGTCAAGCCTTGCCTTCAGGCCAGAATACATTGAAATAACTTCTGGATTTCTCTTATGAGTCGAAACGTGAGACTGTGATCTAGAATGGGCACATTACTGGTTCCTCCATGTGATGACAGTGAGGAAATGGATTTGAGCAGGAAAGGCAAGCTCTACAAGTTCTGGAATTTGGCCCAAGTTACCCAGGGCTGATCAATTCTACGTGCGTATGGATCTTCTCCATGAAGGTTTCCACTGGGAGTTTGATGCTCAAGTTCCAGTTTAAAACAGTGTAATAATGTTTTTAGGGGGAAATGGAATAATGAAAATCTTGGAGTATTAGAATTCTATCAGACATACACAACCAACGTCTGCCTTAACCTAGATGAAGCACCAGATAAAGATTTATTGGAATGACATTTTTATGATGTTCAGAAATATTAAAATTCTCCAAATCTCCAAGACTTTTGAGGAAGAGGCACCAAAATCGCTTCCGGGGATAAACCAAATCCTGAAGGAATCTTTTACCTTTGATAATATTTTCATAAAACTCCCCTCACTTCTCATCTCTTTGTCTTTGGAAGGTGGGGTTATGTAAATATATTCTGGAAGATTTCCCAACACTTTGTCTGTATTAGTTTCTTTTAATGTTACTTTCACTTGAAGCAACTTATGGGATAAACAGTTCATTTTTAGAAGAGATGAGGTCCATCATTGCCAGGAAGACATGGCCACTGGAACATGGTCACATTACATCCACAGTCAAATAGCAATGAGCTGATAGAAAGTAAAGATGGGCTATAAAACTTCAATGCCTTCCCTTAATAATCCCATCCCATACACTGCAGGAAGTCCCCACCTTTTAAAGACTCTACAACCTTCCAAATCAGCATGGTTAGCTAGGGACCCAGTATTCAAAAATATGAGCCTATGTGGGACATTCCATATCCATACTACAACACTGAATATGTGGTGCCCTTGGATTAATAAATCATCTCTGTCTTTGGAAGGTGAGGTTGTACAAATCTATGGTCCACAACTCCTGACAAGAGAGGAAATATAGATTCAATTCATGGTGAGCTACTTTGAGAAACCACTCATCCATTAAACTTTCACTGCCAAGCACCAGCTCAATGATGCAAATAAAACAGTAAAACAGCACAGGAGAGATGGCTCAGACATTGAAAGTTAGTTTCACAACCACAAATAGGCAACAAGCAAGCAAACAGTAGCTGTAGAAGAAAAACAGGGAAGTTATTGAGAACACAAACTCAACAGACGTCTGCTAAGTCTAGAAGTGGCATGCGAAAGCTTCGAAAATTACAAATGCCTATTCTACCAGCAGGATAGGAAGCAAAGAAAAAAATAAATGTTGCCGTGGAACTTTAGAATTTTCACATCTCTTTAGGAGTCGTTTCAAAAGAGGATCAATTGTAGAGACCAGTTATTTTTCTGTGGGGAAAAAAAGAATGTTCTTGATGGTTAATTTTATTTGGTTTTATAGAAACACAACAATTTTCATGCACTTTAAATTTCTGGCTTCATGTAAGTGATGGAGGCATTTATCTGGTGTGTGTTGCATAACCCTGGCTAGTTCTTCCACCCAGCTGTACAAGAAGAGCCAAGGGAGCTCCCTTGAGTTCCCTTCCCTGCCAAACCCCAAAACACAGAGGGTTCTAAGAAATCCAGCAGACTCTGCCCTGTGTCTAGGGCCAAACACTTTCTTGGTTTTCTGTGCTATTGTCCAGGGCTTCTTCTTCAACAGTGTGTTCTCTTTGGCTCAGGAACAACTGGCAAAATTTAGATCAGAACAGAAGCCAAAAAAAAAAAAAAAAAAAGCAAGTGGGACTCCCATCTAATATTGTTCTAGACTATTAAGGTCCAATACAGCAAACTCAAAGAATCTTTGAATGGTCAAGTCTTGCTCAACCCATTGGAGATCTCCATGGGAGTGTGAACCACAGAGTCACAAAGTATTATCATATTTGTTTTTACTTCCATTGAACACGTATTTTCCTTGATATGTGGAAATGAGTACATGTTATGACAAAAAGATGCTCTATCTTGGATAGCCTTGTCTTTGCATAAAAATCCTCTTATGGCACGCATAGGTTTACAAACACACACATGCCTTCATGTATTGTACCAAACTAAATCTATGTGCGTGTGTGGTAGGGTATGCATATTAAAATAATATAATCAAAAGCAATTTTTCCCCCCATAAGGAGTCCTGAGATCCCCTTAGCCAGTTTGGATATCTGTTTTGCTCTGGTATTCTTCAATGTTCTTTACAATGGCCCTGATAGTTTTACCAGGCCAGCTACACTGGGACTTGTGCCATTCTTATTTAAAAGCCCTCATTACTATTTTCAGAATCATCTTTTTTGTATCTTTACACGTTCAAGTTTTCAGTATTGGTTCATTTCTTTAGGGAGTTGACTCCTCCTCTAAGTTGTTACACAACATACTTTCAGGTTGATGCATTTCCTAACCTGTAAATTCTTTCCCTCATCTGCCTTGTCTCAGATAGGTGGAGGGAGGGAGGGAAGAGGGCAGGCAAGAAGGGAGAGAGGCCAATGGATGGGAAGAAAATAAGCAAAAGAGAGAGATAGCAAATTAGCAATTTGTTGCACAA
The DNA here is from genome assembly GCF_049852395.1 of Peromyscus maniculatus bairdii. NCBI lineage: Eukaryota > Metazoa > Chordata > Mammalia > Rodentia > Cricetidae > Peromyscus > Peromyscus maniculatus. The sequence goes on from NC_134867.1 coordinate 31,107,771, forward strand.
ATTTGGCAATAACGTTATTTCCAGATGGGCCAATAACTCTTCCATGGACTGAAATATGACACCTCCATGAAGCCTGACTGCCAAGACTGAGGATGTGTTGACTGAACTACTTTGCATATGGTATCACAGAAGTAATAGTCAGTATAGCTAGAATTCAATGTTAGGTTCCTTTCAGAGAGGAGAGGACTGAATGCTCCAAAATTTCCCACTCCCTGCACATTGTCCACTGTGGACCTCCGTGTTAATTACTGTGTACTGAGAAAAGAAGCCTGCCCAATGAGGGCTGAGTGAGGCACTGATCTGTGAGTAGAGCAGAATAATGCTAAGAGTCATTTTATTGCCACGTTCATTTAGCAGACTAATAGTAGTAGGCTTCCCCTGAGTTGTTTAGCCTTTTAGCCATTTAGCTGTGCTAGGCACAGGTTCCATCTCATGGAGTGTCCCTTAAATCTGATAAAAAGAAAAAAAAAAGTGGTTGGTTACTTCCATTCAGGTAAAGTTTCTCAGATACCTTCCAAGCCTGACACTAGTATCTGGGTGATGATGCTTTATAAAGTAAGTACAGCCGGGCAGTGGTGGTGCACGCCTTTAATTCCAGCACTCGGGAGGCAGAGGCAGGCTGATCTCTGTGATTTTGAGGCCAGCCTGGTCTACAAAGCGAGTTCCCACAAAGGCGCAAAGCTACACAGAGAAACCCTGTCTCAAAAAACAAAACAACAACAAAAAGCAAGCACATGAAGGAAGAAAGAAAATAGATTTATTAGGACAGGAGTGTAAAAGCAGCTAAGAAAACAAGCCAACATAATTTTGCCAGAATGTCTAATTCTCTGCAACAACAACATTTTTTTTTTTTAACCACAGCATCTGTCTCCATCAGAAAGGGAAAGAGGCAGTCCTTCATATTTTCTCTCAGGTTAGCAGTTGGCCACAGGCTGTTGGTGGGGTAGGGGGTAAACAAACTGCCAGAAACTCTTGGATCCCTTGTGTTAATATCCAAATGGAAAACTCTTCAGGCATTTTTCACACGTTTTAGTGACTGACAGAGAGCTGCTTAGGAATAGGAGAAAAAACCTAGGTGCAACAGAGTGTCCTGGCGACATGAATATCAACATGTGTGGAAGGACAGTCATTATATTTTGGGAAGAAAATGAAATCTCTGCAAATTTACCTTTAAAGCAAATCTCTCCGTGGTGTTCACATTTTGATACAGCAGATGGAATCCTTCACATTTGGTGGCTATACCTTTATGTCACAGCCATCTATATTGGCTTAGACACTTGTTTAGTTGTTTTTTCGAGAAAACGACATAGTACACCTTGATTCAAACTGATTTTCCTTATGCTCTGATTGTGTTTACAAGCGGGCACAAGTGACAATGCCATAAGAAAAAGGATTCATTCCAAGGTGCAAAGCTACCATAGTTTCATTAACTCCATGTGGATAAGACTTTCCAAGGATTCAGCAGCCATATCTGACCTCTACTGACTCTTAAGATGGCCCGTGCAACCATGAAAACATCAAGTTGGCTAGCCCAGCCCTCTCATCACCTCTCTGATTTGAGAGGTTCCAAAGGGAACCTTTCAAGTCATATGGACTGCCTGCCAAGCATTGCCCTGCCTTGTTCTCAAAGCATAGAGGAGGCCAGCAGAGGGCAAGGGAGAAAGCAGTGAAGTGGAGACATGTTTATCGGTCAGTCACTGTGTCTTCTGTTTGCGTCCCTTTGGCCTCTCTGGGAATTATTTGAGTTTCTTGCACCTAAGGCTCTGTGAAAGAAGAAGGAATGACTAAAAGGCTAAAAGCCCAAAGGAAGGCCTACTACTTGGGGTGGAGTTTTAGTTTAAGATAGGTTACAATTGTTTATGGGGTGGAATATTTGCTTAATGAAACAAAAATGTGTTGCATTCTGTGTATGTGGCATTTGTTTAACTTGATAAGGCTGTGTTACTTTGCCTGTCTAAAACACCTGGCTGTCTAATAAAGAGCTGAACAGAGAATAGTAAGACAGGACTGGAATAGGTGGGGCTTCCAGGCAGAAAAAAATAATTAGGAGAAATCTAGGCTTGAGAAAAGAGAAGAGGAGGGTTGAGAAAAGAAGGAAAGGAGGATGCCAGGGGCCAGCCACTCAGCCACACAGCTAGCCAGGGAGTAAAAGGAAAGATATATATATATATATATATATATATATATATATATATATAGAGAGAGAGAGAGAGAGAGAGAGAGAGAGAGAGAGATACGTGTGTGTGTGTGTGTGTGTGTGTGTGTGTGTGTGTGTGTGTGTGTAAAAGAAAGATTAAAAAAAACTCAGAGGCAAAATGTAGTTAAAAAGAGAAGTAAGATAATTTAAGTAAGAAAAGCTGGCTAGAAATAAGCCAAGCTAAGGCCAGGCATTCATAAGTAAGAAAAGTCCCTGTGTGTTTATTTGTGAGCTGGGTGATGGGCCCCAAAGAGTAAAACACAAACAAACAGAAAACCAACTATAACTACTGTAAGTCTGCTGAATGAACATAACAACAAAATGGATCCTAACTTTATTCTGCTGTACTCATAGATCTGTGCCTCACTCAGCCCTCATCAGGGAGACTTCTTTTCTCAGTATACAGAAATTAACTCAGAGTAATCCACAACTGGACAATGTGCAGAGAGTGAGGGATTTGGGAGCACTCTGCCCTAAATAGGATGTCTCTATCAAAACCCTCCCTCAAGTTTCAGGGATCTACATGGAAGAGGAGGTAGAAAGGTCGTGAGAGCTAGAGGTGATAGAGGAGTCGAAGCAAACAGTGTCTTTCAGACACAAGAGGGATGATACAAATACGAACTCCAGAGACAGCACAAACAAGACTCACACAAATTCAAGCCAGGCTAAACTCAAGCACAGAGAAGGGACACAAAGTGGACACAAAGCCCCACCCCTCATCAAGAAGCTATTTGCAACTGGAACTTGCTAGGAAAGGGAAAATCAATTTTCTCTACACTGCAGGGTAGGCCTCATGCTCAGGAGCAGTTGGGCAATGCCAAAGGGACTCTGTGTGTTTTGTTTGCTTTGGTTACCTATGTGTATTTTTTTGATTTGTTTGTTTTAATTTCAGAGTTTTTCTTTTGAAAGAAAGAGAAAGAACATAAAGTTGGATGGGTATGGAGGAGGAGAGAAACTGGAAAGAATCTGGGGAGAGGAAAGAATAGGATCAAAAGGATGTTGTATGAAAAAAGTTCTAACTCAATAAACATGGAAATATCAAAATGAAAATAAAAAAGAAACCACCTGAGACATTAGACAGCCTTGAATAAAAGAGTAAATTATTGTCAGTGATTGCCTCAGAAATCATCAGAACTGGCACCCCTAGCTAAGAATATTTTCTAGCATATGTGTCGCTCAAAAAGAGTAATTAACTAGTTCATTAAAACATACTGAAATCCCTCCATAAACCAAATCTGGATGAGGATGTTTTCTTTTATATATTATACTTGAAGAAAAAAAATATAAAGACATATGGTGGTATTTTATTTGTACTGAAATGTGATTTTAATTGTATGTTAATAAATAAAGTTGCCCGGGGGTCAGAGCTATTAGAGCCATAGCAAGAGCATGGCGGTGGTGGCACACGCCTTTAATCCCAGCGCTTGGTAGACAGAGCTAAGTAGATTTCTGTGTGTTCAGGAATACAGCCAGCATTGGAGACATATGCCTTTAAGACCTGGAGGGCTGTACATACAGGCAGTGACGAGGCAGTCATGTGTTTGGGTTTACAACCAATGAGAAGGCAGAACAGAAAGACTATGTAAGGATATACACACAGGAAGTAGCTCTCTTTCAGAGAGCTAGGAACACCGCAGGAGGAAGGGTAAGATTTTATCTCTGAGCTCTGACCTCTTGGCTTTCTCTTTTACATTGGTTCTGTGTTTCTTTTTTAATAAGATGGTTGGTTACATCTACAAAGACAAACTCCAGGAGGGGTGGGGCACAGGACTTGTGGGGGAGGGGAGTATAGATGCATGTGTGCTCCCTGTGTGTGGAGGCCATGGGTCAAGGTCAGGTGTGCCCTTCAATCATTCTCTACCTTGTTCTTTGAGACAAGGTCCCTCCCTGACCCCATAGCTCAGCTAGACAGGCCAGCCAGAAGATCCCAGAGATCAAACTCTCCCCACCCCCTCAGCCCTAAGATTACAGGTTTGCCTCCACCATGCCTGGCTTTTCACATGGGTGCTAGGCAACAGACTCAGGTCCCCATACATGGGCAGCACCCCCTGAGTCATCTCCCCAGGCTCTTGGTTGAAGTTCCTAAGAGAGAAATGGATCACAACAGACTTGTCCTTTAAAATTGAAAATGGTAATATTATAATCTATTCATTTAACCAGAAGATCACGCAATGTCTACATCCATCCTTTTTGAATGTGAGAAATGAAACAGGGAGAGATCAGGATAGTGACAAAAAAGCCCAGTGAGACTCAGAACTTATAATCACAAATAATGCTTGCAGCATCCTTGTGGGCCAACTGTCATTCTTGTACACACACACACACACACACACACACACACACTTGTAAATGTATGTGTGTGCATGCGAGTGTTTATACACGCACTGATTTGTCAACTCAGTTACTGATCTATCTTCTTTACCACAGGAGGTGCAGTCTGACTCCCCTACCCCCAAGTGGATGGCTTGAAACTGAAAATAGTCTTAAACCGTATGTGCACTGCAGTTTATCTCACATATACATATCCACGATGAAGTTTCATTTACATATTAGATGTAATAAGATATTTATAACATGCAATAATAAGTAGGCCAATTATAGCAAAATGTTGCAATAAAAGTTATGGGAATGGCTTCTCTCCTTTTTCTCCTAACTTTATGGTTTGCTTTCATGTTCTTGATTAAAGGAAGTATTTTATGGCTTTTCGGTGTCATATCTGAATTCCCTAGCATTATTATTCTTGAGCTTTAGATCATTATCGAGTAAAATAAGACCACAAGCATTTCAATACTTCAAGGGCCAATGAGAGGATGGCAGTTGCTAATGAGTAATTAGCAGGTCTACATATAGTGTGGATACACGGCACAAAGGAATCATTCGTGTATGTGGCAGGGTCACGCAAGACAGCATCAGAGTTCTTCCTGACCATCAGAACTGTGTAAAGGAAAGCTCATGAGTTGCTCATTCCTGGAATTTTTTATTTACCACTTTGAGAACAGAGTTGACTGTGGAGAACTGAAATTTCAAAAACCAAAGCCGCAGACAGACAAAAGGACTAATACATCATTTTGATGTTTCATTTGGTGAAGCCGCAACCGCACTGGAGCATTAGGAAATTTGCCCAACGTTGTCCCACGGAAAGGCAGATCTGAAACTTATCCCTCACAATAAGGTTTAAGGACCTGCTCCATTGCACTGTCCTGGATTACTTGACCTGGGAGAGGGTAAGAGAAATTAGCAGGAAGAGGCAGAAAGAAACAGAGAAATGGAAGGTTAAGCACACAAAAGTTAACCCACAAATAAATACAAAGTACAAGAAAGTTATCAACTGATTAACGTACACACACACACACACACACACACACACACACACACACACAGAGAGATGGAAGTTTTCCTGTGTCCCACCTGTCCCCAGCTGCTCAGACTCAAGTAAACACACAGAGGCTTATGTTAATTAAAACTGCTCAGCCATTAGCTCAGGCCTACCACTGCCTAGCTCTTATACTTAAACTCAGCCCATTTCTGTTCATCTATATGTAGCCACGTGTTCCATGGCTTTACTTGTGTGCCATTACATGCTGCTCACTGGATGGTGGACTGGTATGTAATCTCCTGACTCAGCTTTCCTCTTCCCAGAATTCTCCTTATTTGCTTATCCCACCTAATATATGCAATAATTAGTATATTATTATTGCATACTTCTTGCCTGGCTTACTGGTCAATCAGCATTTTATTAAACCAGTGCACAAAAGCATTATCCCACAGCATGCACACACACACACACACACAAACACACACACATTCCTTCCCTAGAGGCCATGGGAACTGACATGAAACCTAGTCATGAGGATTAAGCCGTTGATGACATCATAAACACATGTGTTATTAGGACCTAGGGACTAGTTGCAAGACAAGTCACTGGGTACATAAGTGAAGGGTAAGTAATGTCTCTGTGGCCTCCTGCTATTTCTTGGTTGCCATGAGATGTGCATCTTTCTTGTACCATGCTCTCTGTCAAGATGCTCTGTCTCACACATGCTCAAAGCAATGAAGGCGAGCAGTCATGCCCTGGAGCCTCTGAAACTCTGAACCAAAACAAATCTTTCTTCCTGTCAGCTGATTCTCACTTCCAAGGCTCTTTAGCAATGGGCAGCTAAGACAGGAAATTGGTACCCAGAAATAGAGTTGTTGCTATGACTACACCTGAGCATGATATTTAGAAACCTTTGGAAAGTGTTTGTGAGAAGAATGTGGAAATTAGAAGTAGGCTAGAAAAGTGCCTAGAATGTTGTAAGTAGAGCTTAATAGGTGATGCAAGTGATTACACTCGGAACCCCAAAGACTAGAATGCTGACAGGAATGTGGACAGAAAAGATTATGCTCAAGAGGTTTCAGATGGAAATAAGCAGTTCACTTGGGATTAAACAAGTCCATTCATGTTACATTGTGGCAAATAACTTACATCAGATGCATGCCATGGACTTTAGAGTAAACTGTGTAGAGAAAAGAATTTGGTGGAGATTTCATGCTCTTAGACAGATATTGCTGGCTAGTTTTAGGTAGATTTACAGTGAAACTGTAAGCAAAAATAGTATAACTATTTGAGGGGGATGTGGTACATCCAGAAAAAGAAGTGTGTATAAAGTTGTAGTGTAGAAGGGAGTGATTCCTACAAATTAGTGACATTATAAAGGAAAGCTAAATAGTTTGCAGTGGCACACTAGAAGAGATGGCTTGAGGGCATCTCAGGAACTGATCAGATTTTACCCATTGTAGGCTCAAGGTTAAAAAGAAAAATCTCCTTTGAAAGACGTTGAGGAAGACAATTTCAGAGCAGCCTTTTGTTTTGGTTTGGTTTTGTTTTTTTTGAGACAAGGTTTCTCTGTGTAGCTTTGGGCCTTTCCTGGAACTCACTTGGTAGCCCAGGCTGGCCTCGAACTCACAGAGATCCACCTGCCTCTGCCTCCCGAGTGCTGGGATTAAAGGCGTGCGCCACCACCGCCCAGCTCAGAGCAGCCTTTTTGCACAGAGTCTCCTAGGGATGCATCTGCTGGCATGTCCAACTCTATGAGGACACTAAATACTCAGAGGATACTAAAGCCATGATTCAAGCAGACCTTGTGACTGCATGAGCTGGTGGTAGACCTTGGCCTTATCCACACCATGCTGGTTTTGCAGGCATACATAATGTTATAAGTATGTAGTCACAAACACTTCCACCCATGTTTCAAAGGAAGGACCATGATCCAGGCAATGTGCAAGAGGGTCAGAGTACCTACTGGATGCCCCTGAGAGGGTGATGGATAGAAACTATGAGGGTGATCTCTAAGCTACACTGGAGATTCCAGGAATGTGGAATGTGTGCCAAAGAAAGAGGAATGCTGAGTATAGAGTACACATCAAGATTAAAAAAGAGGTCTTTCTGTAGCAAGAAAGATCATGATACCAAAATCTCTGGAGCTCACAGTATGCCATCATGCGCCACTAATAACAGACACAGAAAGGCAAGCTACAATATTTTCTCTGCTGTGGTTTGGTCTTACTTTAGGCTCATCCTTTCTCTGTGTCCCCATCACCTCCTTTGTGTTCCCATCACACCATTGTACTGCTTTTTAAAATACAAGTTCATGCCTAAGAGTTTGGAGTCTTAAGTCTACAAGAAGAGTTTTGAACTTGGACTTTTGAACAGTGCTAGAGTTCCTAGATTGCAGGGAGCTATGCAGATAGGCTGCATGCATTTTGAATTTTGTGATGGCCACGCGCCTCTGGGGGCAAGTAGTGAAGTACAGTAGTTTAAATATGCACTGCCCCATGTAAAGGCCCTTATGTGAAAGCTTGATGCATATCTGGTGGTACTAGTAAGATTTGAATGGATTATGAGAATAATAACTTCAACACATGAACTTCTTGTGACTGCATTTAGACCACGTCCAGCTCAACATCATCACACTTGGCCCTGTTTTTAAGATTTTTGAGTTCTGGCCCATTTTGCTATCCTTTATGTTTCTGGACTATTTTCAAGCTGTAAATATATCTGAGTGCCTACATTCCACCAGTGTTCTATTTGCTATTTGACAACGGAGAGAATGGATGTATGCAGGTAAATGACTGACAATTAACTAATTTTATTGATACTAATTCCCCTTCCTAAGCCAAGGCACACGAATTCAAAACAGAATCGATAGTGTGGGTATTCACTGTGTAGTTAGGTAGAAAACTGTAGCAATTGCAAGACTATAATTTGCTTAAACAATACTTAATAAAGGTTAATTCTACTATCTTCTAGGGTTTTCATGATTATTCAGTGAAGTATACATTATGCACATAAGAGACATTCAATGAATCTCAGTAATCATTTTGAATATCATACCACAGAACATTGTAAGCAGAGAACAATAATGAAACAGCACAGACTGTAGATTTAGTCAAATCTGTATATTCTGGAGATTTTAGTTCATAGACAAATAAAATAATATTCATAAACCTTTGTAATGGATTGTTAAACTTAGCTGGTAACTACCTTTCACCAACTCTACTGCTAAGAATGTCAGAAACACAGATTGCTCCATTTTGATGCGACTCACCTACATGATACCCCAACAACATATTTGCTAAAAGAGTAGATTTATTACATGTATTCTGTGACTGCAACTTTTTCCATAGTAGGGCTTGTCATTCAGAATCACCTGAATCCATGTTCTGAGGCCATCTCTTATCATCTTGGGAGTTAACAGCTGTGTTTTATGTTGATAAACCCAAAGTCAGCTTTGTGCATAAAAAAAATCAACAAAAAGATGAAATTTCATAACCTGCACACAAAATCCAACCATGTGCTCCATTAACCTAGAACACACCTGAGGTACTAAACAGTAAATGCTAGCTTTTCTGCACAAGTATTTCTACATGACTGGCACACAAAATTTTGTGCTCTACTATTTTAGACAAGAATTACTGGAGTATTTCTAGTTTTCTTCCAAAAATACATTATCTAGTATCTTAAGACAGAATTACAGCTAGGTTATCATACGGTTTCTTGACCCGCGTGACCACAAAGAGCAGCACTAGGACCTGGAAATGAAACTTCCCTGGCTCCACTCCAGATGCACTGAATGAGAGCCTCAAGGATGCTGCAATACCAAATTCTCAGGTAACTCTGGCCCATGATAAAGCCAAGTTAGGAGAGACAGTGGTAGCCTTGTGTGAGACTTAGACCCGGAAAGACAATGGCATGTTTTTCTCGTTCTTGAATGTTAGCTTTGAATTTTCAGACATACGTATTTCATGTGGAATACTCTCAGAGGTCAGGGGATTAGTTAGGGGCCACAGAAAAAGGGGTGTTTACGGGAGAGGAGATAGAACGCTTTAGTACAATGGGTTAACAGGGAATAGTGGAACAGGAAGTGATAAATTAGGGTGTGGGAGGGCAGGGTAAAATAGGGAATACTAGGATACATCACACTAGGGACCTCTCGAAAAAGTCCTGGAAACCCACTGCTGCAGAAGATGAGAGACTTTATTTGACAAAAGACTGGAGCCATGAAAAAGTATGGTAATTTTCTCAGTGGCAGAACCAAAATCACATGAAATTTTAATTCAGTATTCACTTTAACACTCCTGAGATCATATCTTAAGCCAAAACAATAAAACAAAAGAAAAAAAAAAAAAGACTGCTAGGTAGAATTTGGAGTCTGAAATAGAGACAGCATTTTTTTTCAAAGTGTAAATTAACCAAAAGCTCCATAATTAAAGGGTTTGTGGAAAGTTTGTAGTAAATGGCGACTGGAAAGGAATCTTTCTTTCTGTCCGTCTTATCGTTCAGCTATAAACATACAGACCATGCAGACTCACACACAGTTATGCATAGGGGAAATTCCACTCCGGATGCTTGATTCTTATAATAGAATCCTTCTTGCCCATGCCATGTCTGAGAAAAGTGCACAACCACGTATGCTCCTGACCTTGGAAAGAAGCACCTTTAATAATTAAACCCATTACTTGAAGGCCGAGGAAGACAGATATCTCCTGGCCTACAGAGCTAGTTCCAGGACAGCCAAGGCTACACAAAGAAATCCTGGCTAAAAAAAAAAAAAAAAAGAAACAACAACAACAACAACAAAAAACAGGTTAAATATGGGAAGGACTGGTGTGTTAGTTCTGAGATGGGGTCTCAGGCAGCTCTGGCTGACCTCAAACTTGCAGCCAAAGGGGACCTCAAGCCCCTGATCCTCTTACCATCTGCCCCAAGTTCTTGCACCTCTATGCCAGGTTCTCAAACTGTAGCTTGAGACTCCATTGACAAACCTCTATCTCCAAAAATATTTACATTACAATTCATAACAGCAGTAAAATCAGTTACAAAGTAGCAATGAAAATAATTTCATGGTTGGGGGTCACCACGACATGAGTTAACTGTATTAAAGAGTTGCAGGATCAGGAAAGTTGAGAAGTACTTACTGGCTTAGGGATTCCTGTGTTCATTCTTGGTCAGGTTTTTTTTGTTTATTTTTGTTTTTTGTTTTTGTTTGTTTGTTTTGTTTTGTTTTCAAGAAAAGAGATAGGATTGTGCTTTTTCTAGGTTCATTGAGGTAAGTTTGAAGTATGTTATTTTTTTTTATCAGCCTGCAATATATAGAATGTTTTGATTCACCTTCTGTTAAGCCTACCCGTTGCTTCTAAGATAACTTGGTTACTATGCACTATATAATTAAAATATTTTGGGCTCAGTTTTCTATAATGTGTTTGGAATTTTTATGTATATGTATATAAAGAATATTAACCCATATTTTTTTGTCTAGGCAGTTCTTTGTTTTGGACGTTTTACTTGACCAGTTTTAGTATCAGTTTTAAAAAATGGCCTCATAAAACAAATTGGAAAAGATTCCTTGGTTTTGTAAGAGCTTATATATGTTTAATATTATTTTCTCTTAAATATTTTTATAGCTTAGTAGGTAAGCAAGTTAGCCATAAGTTGACTTGTGGAGAATTATATAATAAAATTTTCACTTTATTTAAGAGATGATAGGGAGATTCAGATTATTCATATTTTTTTAATCAACATGGATGATGAATAGCCTGGAAAGTCTTCCAAGGCATTGAGCTATGAAGATCATAGAATTACCATATCACTTCTCAGGATAATTATTCCTCTTGAGACAATAAAGTAAGGAAATACTTTAACAAACCGGGACACCACTTGGTTCAAGTTATGTACACAGACATGTCTTCTAATAATAACTCATTTCGCAGCCAATGACTATTACCTGCACACACTGTACACACACACACACACACACCCATGCCACACAACACAACTACAACCTGTTAGCGATCCAGGAGCCCCACCCGTACCCCATAAACATTCACTCCAAACAATGGAGTAAATTTCTCCTCTTAATGACTACCAACTTTGGACAGTGTTAATTAAGTTTATTCTGAATATAATGGTTGAAGCATTGAGAGTATGCTTTGGCCTCGATTGGTTCTGGATGCATGTACAATAGGATGAAACTGTGTCTCCCAGTGAACTTTTAGAGAGAACCTACTGTTTACCATCTTATGCCTGTTCATAACTGGGCATACACATGATGAATAATGTACTATGAGAAGGGATGTCCACAGTAAAGAAGTAGTAATGTAACTTGTCAATCAACATAGAAAACCACTCCCCTTAGCAACTCTTCTTTCTCTTGAAGCCTATAAAAGGAAGCCTTAAACAGTAGCGAGGGTCCTTGATAACTTTTCATTCACATGGCCTGCTGTCACTCTTGACAGTGTGTTTCTTATCTGTTCTATCACCTTGTTTTGAATAAAGGTTTTTGTTACTTTACATTCTCTGTGAGCTTTTTTTTTCTTTCTTAAATACGAAGCCACACCGACCCTAGCTCCTAACCACTGTCACACCTTTCAGAAATAACCGATGCTTTGTAACATTTATACATGCTTATGTTGTTTCATTTGAAAAGTTAAGTACTATTTCTGTTTCTTCTTGATAACAAAGGAAATCCATCCACCAGTCCTTCAAGTAGTCTTTCCATGGTATACAATATTCCATAGTGTGTTGCCTCCTATGGTTTTGCTGCTGTTTCTTCCTATTTAAACTCCCTATCCTTTTTAAGCTTTTTTTTTTTTCATTTTTATGTTTTCATTATATGTATGTGTGTCTGTGTGGGGACATGTACAAATGTAAGTACAGATTCCTGCAGAGCCCATATGAGACCATTGGATCCTCTGGAGCTGAAGTTATAGGCACTTGTGAGTTGCCTTGTATAGGGGCTGAGAACTGAACTCGGGTCCCTGAAAGAACAGTATGAGCTCTTAACCACTGAGCCATCTCTCCAGCCCAAACTCAAAGTTAATAAATAGCATAGGTTTTGGCCTGTTTCTTTTTCCAAAAAAAAAATCTATGTGAATATCTCTGCTTTTCTGTGGTTGTGTGTGTGTGTGTGTGTGTGTGTGTGTGTGTGTACACTCCTGTGTGTTCTTGTGCAGGTGCACATTCATGAGTGTGCACGTGTGCGTGGAGGACAGAAATAAAATGTGTGTCCTCCCTTAGGAGCTGTCCACCTTGTTTTTCGATATGGGATCTCTCTTTGGCCTGAAGCTCACTGGTTAAGGCTAGGGTGGCTGGCCAGTAAGCCTCAGGAATCCATCTCCCCCTGCCTCCTCAACACTGGAATTGCAAGGCCACATCATCATTTCTGCATTTAGTTTGTTTGTTTGTTCCATGTGTTCCAGAAATCGAACTCAGGTTCTAATGCTTGAACAGCAAGCATTTTACCAAACTATCACCCCAGTATACATCTCTAGTTTTTTAACTAGTTTATTAGGTCTTTTACATTTAGTGTAATCGTCTGTGCACAGAGGTCAAAACTATCTGATTAATTTGCTTCATTTTATTGGTTTTGTTTGGATTTTTTTTTAATTGGGGTTGAGATAGAATCTCCTGTTGTCCCAGCTGGCCTTGACTTTTCTGTGTAGCCAAAACTGGTCTTGAACTCTTGATCTTCTACTGCCACCTCACAATTTCTAGGAATACAGCTGTACACCACCATGCATGGGAAACTATTTGCTTTCTAACTGTCCCATTTAAAATTCTATTTTTTGTCATTTTTTGAATTATCATTTTACTCTATTTTATTCCTATTATTGTTTACATATATGTGTGTGTATATATGTGATTGCATATATATGTATATATACTCATATATACATAAATATGTTGTATAGTAATATATATGTGTGTGTGTCCAGTGATTATAGCAACATTGTTTATAATTTCAATATTTATGAAATAATGACAGTGCAACTTTAACCAATATATTTTTTCTCTTAAAATATTTATTTGCCCTTTTATTTTGTGTTTGTGTATATGAGAGAGTATCTCATGACATATGGATAGAGGTAAGATGACAATTTGCAGTCATTGGTTCTCTCCTCCTACTATGTGGGTGTAGTTGCTCAAACTCAAGTCATTGGGCTTTGGACAAGCAACTCCTTCTGCTGAACCATCTCACAGGGTCTAGTGCCTTCTTGTGTCACCCAGGTGTCCTTGAACTGTTGAACCTCCTTCCTCAGGATCCCAAGTGTCTATGTTACAGGCATGTGCCAACACTGGAGGGTTTTGATATGTTTAAGCTCATATACTACCTAAAGACTATGAAATATTAAGTCCACATTCCTCTTCTTTCTGTTGTCCCATATCCAATTCTGTCACATATTTTAATCTACAGCTGTTCTCTGCACCACAGCCCATCATTACTGTGTTTATTTTACCCAATCGCTCTTTAAACTTAATGAAAACTTATTTAACCATAAAATACTCATCTTCTGTTTGCTCTTTTAGGGACTTTCCATTTCTTAGATTAAATCCAAATTTCCTTCCAATGATATTTTCTGTCTGCCCAAGGAAGTGTCTTTTATAATCTTGGTGCACATGTCTGCTGGCAAGGAATTGCTTCAGCTTTTTTAGTCAGAAAAGCATTTTATTTTGCTTTGGCATTTGAAACAGTTTTACTGACTTACAAACTGTGCCTTGAGCATGTTCATTTCTGAGCTCTGATGCTTTTGCTCCACTCCTTCAGCAATCAAGGAGAGTCTACTGTCCCCCTGAAATGTTCTTTGTAGTGTGATTTCTTCTCTGAAGAAATCCTGTTATTAGGATTGTCATTTTTTTAATAGATAAATGATGATGTGCAAGAGTAGTGTATACATTATGACTGATCTTAAAAGTATTCTTTCTGGATTCATTTCAATTAATTTATTTTTCTCTTAGCTGAGTCAGGTTTTTCTGCACTTTGTGATAAAATGTTCATCTTGATTAGTAATAAATATTGTGGGGCTTATACTATTGGTTGTTCTCATCTTTTTGCAATTCTTAAAATTGTGGTGGCTTTGTTCTGAAATGTAACTGATAATGTGTAAGCTATAAAATAGTTAAGATTCTACTGTCAATTGAGTGTGTGCATACAGTATAAAACCTAGATGTTTAAGTTCTGCATCTCAGCCTGACAGTGCCCCAGGGACCAAGTAGTAAGTTTCACTTGTTCTCAATAATAAAACTTCTACCAGTGAAAAGTGGGTGTCCCTGCTAGCTGCACCCACCCTGCCTTCAACTTAACATATCTTACCTCACTGTCAACCCAAGAATCATTCCAAGGGACCTGTCACAGTCTGCTTTGGGAACTAATGGACACCCCACCAGCCTTCCTGTTATTGCAAAGCCTGCCTTTTACAAGCCTTTTCGCTTTCCTTATCCCTATGCGACCCTTCTGTCATCCTCCATGATATCCAGTGTCCACTCTTGGAGTGTGCAGACATGTGACCAGTAAACCACTACTACCATCTTCTACCTAATATCAGACATCAGTGTTTGGGGGTTCCTCTTTCACCAATATAGTAGATATGAAGCCATAAGAATAACAGCCAAGCCTGGCAGTGGTGGTGCACGACTTTAATCCCAGCACTCGGGAGGTAGAGGCAGGCAGATCTCTGAGTTTGAAGCCAGCTTGGTCTACAGAGTGAGTTCCAGGACAGCCAGAGCAACACAGAGAAACAGTCTCTACAAACAGAAGAAGAAGAAGAAGAAGAAGAAGAGGAGGAGGAGGAGGAGGAGGAGGAGGAGGAGGAGGAAGAGAAATAGCAGTCAAGTCATCTTCATTCTATGCCCAACTTCCACTTATATAACACTGCTGGGGATGTCTTTCTATATGCTGTGAATATATGTTGTTCCCATTGGTTAATAAAAAAACTGATTTGGCCTATGGCAAGGCAGCTTAGAGGCAGGTGGGAAATCCTAGGAGGGAGACAGGAAAGAGAAAGGCGGAGTCTAGGGAAACTCCACCACCACCAGGAGAAGCAAGATGTGAAAGTACCAGTAAGCCACGGCCACATGGCAAAACATAGATTAATAGAAATGAGTTGAGTTATAAGAGCGAGCTAGCAAGAAGCCTGCCATAGGCCATATAATAGGTAGTTAATATAAGCCTCTGAGTGATTATTTTATAAGTGGCTGGGGGACTATGGGACCAGGTATGACTGGAGGAACGCAGACCATGGGGATGGGCAGGATCAGAGAAACCTTCAGACTACATGACACTCTTCTGAGAATTCTATCCCAAGGCACTTTGATTATAGGGGCTTCACATATCTGCTCCTGGGAACAAAGAAAATCTCCATTCCTCTGTAATACTAGGAACTGTTCTGTCAGCTCCCTGGTACTGGAGTCACACTGTGATTTTTTTTTTTTTTCATTCACGACAGTGGCTGCACCTTAGCAACTGGTGTCGCAGTTGGCAGTCACAACTAGGCAGCTACCAGCAGTGGTTGGGCTGCAAGGGCCACAGCCAAGTGGGAATTCTGTTCCCTCAGGCTCGGCCTCTATCACAGCCAGTAAAGGAAACTTTACCTAGATCTCTATCCCTCTATAGAACTCAGAATTCAAAGGTGGAGGTGAAATTCTGCTAGTTCAGAAAGGCTGAACAGCAAACAGCTAACTTTCTGTCCTTGCTCTCTCTAAAAAGGGGCCGTCCTTCTGCTCAGGCCCCACCTTAAGAACCCTCATTACACTCAGTTCCTCCCTGCCACTTCCTTGACTCAGCCTCCTGACCCCAGGTTAATTTTATTTAATCAAGCAAATGTCACACGTCTTTGCATCAACAAAAGCACCAGAAATAAATGTAACACACCTTTGCACAGTTAATATCCCACAACACTGATCCTGTCACTGTATGTGGGTCACCTTCTCAGCTGAAGACAAAGGATTCTGAAGAATACGTGACTCACTTTCTGTGACCTCACCAACCAGAATGACTTTCTGGCTTCCTTTTCTTTTCTCTGTCTCTTCGATTTGGCAAAACCACAGGGCTCTGTTTGCATTCCTACACCTTTCCCATGAAAATTACCTTTTATTTTGTTCTATTTAAAAAAAAAAAAAACATAGCCACAAGGGTAAATATTAACAACTAGACTGTCTTTTATACCTGCTGGGAGAGGAAAAAAGTCAGTTTACTCCAATGGAGAGACACTGGGTCTATCAGCCACTCCAGGACAGGCCTCATGTTCAGTAGTAGCTGACCAACATATAATGGACTTTTTTGTGTGTGTTCTTTTATTTGATTACAGTTTGGTGGGCTTTTTTTTTCTTTCCTTTTTCAGCTGTGACTTAATTTTGTTATCTTAGAGGGGCATGTTTGTGGGTTTTATTTTTTTTCAAAAATAACTTAAAGTTGAGCAGGTATGGAGGACGAGAGAATCTGGAAGGACTCGGGGAGAATATGATCAAAATGTATTTAAATTAAAAAATTGTTTTAAGCCGGGCGGTGGTGGCACACGCCTTTAATCCCAGCACGCAGGAGGCAGAGCCAGGTGGATCTCTGTGAGTTCAAGGCCAGCCGGGGCTACCAAGTGAGTCCCAGGAAAGGCGCAAAGCTACACAGAGAAACCCTGTCTCAAAAAAAAAATTGTTTTAAATGATAAAAAACATAACAAATAGAAAAAAGAGCTAGCAATGCATAATGTATTTGTTTGAATTTGTATCAAATGGGGAATTAGAGTAAATATGTATTAAAAGAGCCGCATTTGATTTTAAAGAGTATTTCATTTTATTGTTTTTCATATTTTAAAGTTAGACAATATGCAACAGATAATAGGTGCCCTTTCTCCCTGTGAACTCTTGAAGGAATTTTGGTTATAACTGGACCTCTTTGCTTTTAGTACTCATTTACTCTATTCAGTATTTATGCCAGAAGGATTCTGCAGGGAGGGGAGACACAGAAAGCATAGTCTTTGGTCCCAGATGCTTAGGATGTCAAAAAGAAAGTAGACTTACTGACTGAGCTTTAGGTGAAAATGTGCAATTGCTGAAGCAAGGTGAAGTAGATAAGAAAGTAGAGATTTCCTGGTAGTTGTTTGTGTCCATGGTTCTTTTATGAGATATATATGTAACCTTCATATATCCAAGTAACACACTAATACACGAGTTACCCCTTAACTCCCCAATGTGAAGTATGACTCAGATAACACGTGCATAAGTAGCAATACATTTTATCGTTAGCATACCAATAATACATAATTCTATGAAAAAAGATTACCTCCAAGCAACAACCTTATAGAATCAAGGTTCTTCTCGTATTTGCCTTCTCTCAGGGATCCTCATCCTGCACTGGCTGTTGCCTGGTGTCTTTCAAAACTCTTTTCTCGTGTATCTGTTTTTGTAGCTGTTTAGCAATGGATGTGGGTAAAATCTGCTCCATATTAGTTCATCTTGAACAGTTTTGAGGTCACCAAAAAAGAAAGTTCTGATTTAAACATTTAACTATATTTTTAAACAAAATATGCTCATAAATCTCTTAAAATATTTATTTTTCAAATAAAGGTTAAAGCTAATCTCTCCTAAGAAACTCTCAGATATTTTCATTTTTTTGTAAAAAGGCTTATCTTTTCTTTTAAAGATGCATTCTGAGGTATTGATAAGATGTGTGTGTGTGTGTGTGTGTGTGTGTGTGTGTGTGTGTGTGTGTGTATGCACGCACATGCACAGGAGTGTATGTACATATTAATGTGTGTGTAGGTATGTGTGGGGGTGAATGTGTATATGTATGTGCATGAATTTGAGAGCTAGAAGTCCATCCGAGGTCGATGTCTAGTGTCTTCCTCAACCTCTCCCCACCTTACTTTTTAAGGCAAGGTCAGTCACTGAAACAGGAGTTCAATGAACTCAGGATCCTACCTACGTCTGCTACCCAGTGCTAGGACCACAGATGCACGCTGGCATCCCTGGCTTTCACATGTATCCTGGAATGTAAGCACAGAGCCTCAGGCTTGCACAAGTACATTACTAAATAAGCCATCTCTCCAGCCCTCATGTGCTTACTTTTTAAAAGACGGATGTTTTCACCTGCCTCTGTTATTTTTAGCAAATTCTGTATCTGTTTTTCTTGGCAAATTCTCTCCTTTGGTGATTATGTTTCTTGATATTATATAGCACCACATATATATCTGTTTCCTATAGTTCCAGTATCCATTTCATTTCAGATATGAGCTCCATGAACCCAAAGTGATTATTTTTTCCTCTCATCTTTGCCATAACATTATTTTACTCAAAACTAAAACGTATCACCCTAATGGTTGCAATCTTACCAAATAAAAACCTAAACAATTTGGACTATATTATTATGTATGCAAAAAGCCAGTACTTACTAATATTGTTTTATTCTACCTCTGTTTCAAAATGCTACAGAATTTTTCTTTCTTTTTTTTACTAAGAAACTTTTTGTTCATTTTACATACCAACCACAGATCCCCCTCTCTTCCCTCTTCCTGCCCCCCCCCCCAGTTCTCCCACTCAATCCAACCCCCATTCCCTCCTCCGACAAGGTAAGGCCTCCCATGGGGAGTCAGCAGAGCCTGGTACATTCATTTGAGGCAGGTCTATGCCCCTCCACATGCAGCAAGGCTGTGCAAGGTGTCACATCTTAGGTAATGGGTCCAGAAAGCCAGCTCATGCACCAGGGATGGATCTTGATCCTACTGCCAGGGGCCCCTTAAGCAGATCAAGGAACACAACTGTCTCGATTATGCAGTAGGCCTAATTCAGTCCCATGGAGGCTCCACAGCTGTTGGTCTAAATTTCCTGAGTTCTCACTAGTTTGGTTTAGTTGTTTCTGTAGGTTTCCCCATCATGATCATGATGCTCCTTGCTCATAGAATCCCTCTTCTCTCTCTTCAATTGGGACTTCTGGAGCTTGGTCTGGTGTTTGGCTGTGGATCTCTGCATCTGCTTCCATCAGTTACTGGAAGAAGGTTCTATGATGACAGTTAGGATATTCATCAATCTGATTACTTGGGTAGGCCAGTTCAGGCACCCTCTCCTCTATTGCTAGTAGTCTAAGCTCGGGTCATGCTTGTAGATTCCTGGGAACTTCCCTAGCACCCAGTTTCTCCCTATCCCCATGATGTCTCCCTCTATCATGGTATCTCTTTCATCAGTCTCCCAATCTGTCCCTGTTCCAGCTCAATCATCATGTTCCCTCATGTTCTCATACCCCATCGCCTCCCTTCCACTACCCCCCCCCATTCCCAGTTTACTCATGGAGATCTCATCTGTTTCCCCTTCCCAAGGTGATCCATTCATCCTTCTTAAAGTCCTTGTTTCCTAGCCTCTCTAGAGCAAATCCCTACAGAATTTTCTTATTTTCCATTAGTAGTGTGAGCCACAGACCCAAGATTTTTATAGTGGGATGTGGTTTACATGTTATTATCTTTGTATGTGAATCTTTTTTATAAATTTGCATATCATGTTTACATTATTCCCCTCTCCTTCAAATTCTCCTGTGCCCTGCATCCCCCTCTAAAATTCCTGGTCCCTTTCTCTTTACATATGTATAAATGAATAAATATATAAATACAATGTGCTGAGTCTACTTGGTGCTGCTCATATGTGTATCTTTTTAGTGTTGATCACTTGGTATTGGATAACCTAAAGCAGTGGTCCTCAAGTTTCCTAATGCTGTGACCTTTTAATACAGTTCCTCATGTTGTGATGACCCTCAACCATTAAATTATTTTGTTGCTACTTCATAATTGCAATATTGCTACTTTTATGAATTGTAATATAAATATCTGACATGAAGGATATTTGATATGCAACCCACAAAGGGTTTGTGACTCACAGATTGAGAACCTTTGGCCTAGGGTGACCATCTCCTTGGTGAGGTTTGAGAACTATATTCATCTTTGGATATAAGGGTAATTATTTACAATGCACTTAGGAATATACTCTTTTAGGAATGTGGTATTAGTAGATTCTCCTCTAGGGTTTATGGCCTCAATAGTTATGAATAGTCGGCTTACAGTAATTATATTTAACAGATTATTTTAAATCTATTTGCCATATATAAATTCTGCTTCAGGAGATAACACTCCTCATTTTTTAACCTGTCACTACTTGTCAAGTGCTATACTATATATGATACAGATACATTTTATGATAGGAGTAAATAAATAGGCCATGTCACTTTTAGTTCATGAATAGTTAAATAGATAAAAAGACTTTAACTCCCTTATTAATATCCTGAGTAGTAAGATTTACTTAATAGCTATGCATTGACTAAATTCTACACAAGTGATATCAACTTTTCTTTTTTCTTGTTATGTAAAATTTAAAGTTTGAGAGCATGGTAGACTTAAGTAAAATGTCAACAAATTTTAAAAAAGAAAAGTAAAACAAAAACATAAGACAGACGGGAACTATGAAAACAGCATTCAAAACATGTGCCACTCCTTCTAAAAAGTCCCTACAGAGAAATCAAAAGTATCAAGCACTTGTATAAAATTAAGTGAGAATAAGAAGAAAATGAGGGTTCCAAAATGAGTTATAAGAAACAAGAGAAGAGCATATGAAAAAATAATCAAAACACACAGATGAAAGTAATGAAGTTGGGCATTTTATGTAGGAAAGAACATGTAGCAGCAAAATTGGAAACTACAGCGAGAGCTGGTGTTTCCCTGGTGCTCACTGCTCTTTTGGGAAATGCTAGTTTAAATGCTTTTATAAGACGGCTAATAGAATTGCTAGCTTGAAAGACAGAAAGAAATCTCCAGGACCACAGACATAGAAGCGAAGCAATTAAAAGGAAGGGAGGCAAGGCTGAGCTCATGGTCCATGATGAATTCAACCCGCTATACCAGTCAGGGCTGAGATTCTGATTCACCCAAGAAAGACCAAATATCAAAATCTCAGTATATCTCACTCAGAATGTGATCGTTAAAGCAGACTGTTTTCAGGGCTAAGGAAGTTTGAACAAAACTTTCACTGCTTTAGAGACCCATGGAATGCACAGTCTTCTCAAGCTCAGGTAAAACCTTTGCAAAAACCAACTCCTTTCTGACACAAAAAAGAAGTCTCAAAAACTGCCCAAAAGAGAAAACATACATCCCACAATCATTTCACTATGAGATAAAAAGCTAATGATGAGAAACAATAACCTGAGAATATACACAAGCAGCTCCTGATCACACTTACAATTATCTGGACATGGAAAGAGCATAGTGCTAGGTAAGCTATGAGTGAGCACTGATAATTATTAAATATTAGCTTATTAATAATTATTAAATTATTATCTACAGTTAAACTCCTTTATGAAAAAACTCATAAAATGCAATTAAGGAAATTTACAGGATAATACAGTCTTGGAACGTAGAAGTTTATAATCTAAACATCCACCAAGAACTTAAAAGGTAGGAAAAATTCTAGAAAAAAAAACAGATATTAATAAAACTAAAATCAAATATAAATTAATGGAAAAACAAAAAACATAAAATAATTCATTAAATTTTTTATAAGATCACAAAATGAAATATTTGTAAGAAATCTTATAGGAGAGAATGGAAAACAAAAACAATTAGCAGGAATGAGAGAGAGAATTACATTGGGAACTAGCTTTTTTTGGGTGGTGGGTCAGCTCCTGTTATAGAGTCTCTAGTTAATATAGTTTATATTGTCCTGTTGCTACTGGTTCTGATTGCTTTACACTTGGTGCCACTGTCCCCAGACTGGCTAGTGATACACAGATGCTTGGCTCTGGGCAGGGGGAACCAGACAGCTCCAACACATCACTGGAGAGATCTCAAAATACATAATCATAAAATTGAAGTAATTATAAACCAGTAGAGATGGAAAGCATTGGAATGGGGTCATTGTTCATTGAAATGAAAAGTGAGACAAGATGGACAAGTTGTTTGAAATACATCTGTAATTTGCCAACACAGATGCCAAAGGTAACAGGACAGAAAATGAAACATGAATATAGAGAATAGTTTAAAAATCTATGCATTATTTATCAAAACAAAATAAACAGACCCACATGACCTATACATAAATTTTACCAAGTTTTAGGTGGGTTCTTAAAGTCTAGATCCCAGCACAGAAGCATCAGTATCACCTGAATGCGTGTTATAAGAAAATTCTAGAGGCCTGATTTGTACCTACTAAGTTAGAAACCTAAGTGTGAGGCCGATGAATGTGCATAAAGACTCGTGCTGGAGTCTGAGGATTACTATTTCAAGGAATATATCAACCCGAATTTATACAAGCTATTCTAAAGAATAGAAAAATAAAAGAAACCACCCTAGCATTGTCTCATTTTATGACAATATAGTGTCCATTCTGGAATCATAATAAAATACTATAAGTAAGGAAAAATCATAAGTTGATGTTACACATAATATGAACTTTCTAAACCAAAGATTAGCAAGTGGAGCTTCCAATGCTCGGTGTGTGTTTATGTGTCTGCTTGCCTCTCTGTCAGAGTGTACAATGACTGTTGGGAATGTCCCATAGGGCGTTTACTCATAATCAGATTGGAGCTGTCTATATAAAAAAGGTATTTCTGTATCAGAAAATATACTATTGCAACAATAACCAATTAGAAGTGAAAGGTCACATAATAATCTCCATAAATGCAAAAAACACTTTTATACTACAATACCCATTAATGATAGTAATTTTCAACTCACAGCAAAGAAGAAATTAAAAAGTATTAACTTGATCAAAGCTACCTACTATAAGCCTTCAGCAAGTACAATTTAATGAAATCATAGCTGTTACTCCTTTAGATTAGGGATGATACAAGACCTCTATATTCATCCTTGTATTGCAAGTCCTTATTTGTGTATCAACATATTAAAATGAAATAAAATGTATATAAGTGTAGATGAGAAATAGATTATGTATAAATCTGTAAGTTCAATGAGGCTTTTATGATAAGATCCCCATATAAATATCAACAAAGAAAGAAACAAGAGGAGAAATGGCATGTAGGCATGGTCTGCTAGAATTTCCAGAGAATAAACTGAGGAAAGTTGGATAACGGTGCTCAGAAGTGGATGACGGCCAAAACTATCTTGCTTAATATGAAGCTTTACAAAAAAGAATAGGAAAAATATGCTGAATCTATCCTGGAAGGAAAAGTAGGTCTAGGCACCTCCCTACTTCCAGTGAGAGAGAGTGCATAGAGATGTAAATTAAGACAGAGAATATCAGAAAATCCACATGGTACTAAAAGTGGGAAAAAAAAAAACCCTGAAGGAAGGGAGATTAAAGTGTCATGCGGCAAAGGTAGACAGAGGAGATATGCCAGGAGACTCTACTCCTCGTGGCACTGTACTGGATCAAATGGCAAGATAGAATTACAAAGACCTCTGCTGAGTGTGCAGTTCAGCCAACATCGACCTTCTGTGAACGACATGGTGGGAACCTGGAGCAAGCATCAGTCTGAGAAAAAACTGATGGTGAGTTTATAAAACAGACCAAATATAATATGATCTGAAAGAGTGAGTTTTCTGCCTTTGTCTTGTTTTTCTGTTTTTGTTTTTGTGGGTTTTTTTTTTGTAATTAAGTTCTCCCATAAGAATATAATCAGATAAACTGAAGAAACTGAAAAAGCTCTGTCACTCTAAATCTGATAATTTTATGTCTTGATGAAAAATGACAATACCATGTTGCAAATAAGGCTCAACTTGCCATTTTATTAAGAGGCATTAATGATATAATGTCATTGAAGAGATGGCTTCTCTAATGTCATTCAAAGATACAACTAAATCAAAATATTTATAGAAAGTAGTAAGAAAATGTTAAAGCAATTTTCTTTGTCTGCTGTCAGTATTTCTGATACAGTTGCTGATGGTGTTCCCATGATGGTAGGTGAAGGAGAAGACTTGTACAATTAATAAAAGACAAACTCATGTTAGATGAAGTATTACTGTATGGTACAACAAGAAAATGTATGGTCATACATGTTAACAGTGGGTGATGCTCTGCAATCATCATCAAAAGTGAATTTACTAAGGGCCAAGAGATGAAATCATAGCCAGTTCCAGGAAATCCTTGAAAATGCTCATGATGCTGCAGACTCCCCATGGGAGACCTTGCATTGGAGGAGGTGGGGGGTTTGGAGGGAAAGGCTGGGAGTGGGAGGAGGAAGGACAGGGGAATCTGTGGTTGATATGTAAAATGAATAGAAAATCTCTTAATAAAAAAATTTAAAAGAAAATGTTTGTGATGACTGTGATGAATTTGTTTACTTTTCAGAAAGAATGTGATTTACAACCTCGGTGGTATTTGTGTGTATGTTCACAACACATTTATGTGTGTGAATGTGGGCATGCCCCTGTTGCAGTATGTGTGTGTAGGTTAGAGGACAACCTTAGGTGTCAGTTCATGACTCTTGTTTGTAAATTGGGACTTTGTGTTTGTTTTGGGTTTTTTGTTTGTTTGGGGTTTTTTGTTTGTTTTTTGTTTTTGTTTTTGTTTTCTGCATCTTCCCAGCTAGCTACCCCTTCAGGCTTCTTGGAATTCTCCTGCCTCCATCTGTTCTGTGACACGATTCCTCGAGAGACCTGGGGGAAAAAAAAAAAACACCTACTCACCTGAAACAGGGAACCAGTGTTAAAAGTAAGGATACCACCGAAATTCATTGGGGTACTAATGACTTTTATTTGGGGTAGCTTTCGGAAGTACAGGTGAAGGGTTGCTACAGGAACAGAAATCACTTAAAAACAACAAAAGCCCACCACAGTAAATGGCGGCTCATAAAAGCTGTAGCCCTGGAGCTCACCCCACAACTTAAAGGCATCTTGACAAGTCTCTCTTCCAAACAGTTCATCTTGACTGCCTCTTCTAGGAAGCCTGGCTTGTCTGAGAGTGTCACCCAGCAGACCTGACTATTTATCTAGACTTGGATAGGAAGAATGTCTCATGTATCTGGTCAGTTTCAGGGACTTCCTAAAGCTGCTGAGTTGTTTACTCCCTAAGTTTTAATGAGTCTCCCTTTAAATACCCTCCTAAGATCTTCCCAGCAGGATGGAGTATTTCACTTCCCTTACATCTTTAGCCTTAAAACACTTTGTCCAAGATAGAATGTATCATCTAAGAAGAAATTAGCATATAACACCATGTCCCATCTTTCCACAGTGGCACTAGGACTATGGTCATACTATGTGTGCACAGGGCTTTTCATAGGTTCTTGAGATTTCAACTCAGGCTTTCACACTTACATGGTGAGCACTTTCACCCATAAACCGTCTCCCCAGCCCAATCTGGAATATGTAATAAAGTCTTTGCAGTATCCAGAACAAAACCGGCGCCAGAGTTGGAAATGAAAACTGGCTTATGAACTCACAGAGACTGTGGCAGCCTGCATGGGGCCTGCATGGGTCTAAGGCATATGGGGTGCTAGAGCTGAGAAAGGAAGTGGACAAGCCCATTCCTACCCCAAAATCTGTCTCCAATTAAAAACCACTAGCAAAGGAAAAGTTAGTAGAGTCTTCAGTGGAGTCTCACAGTGTACAAAGCACACTTGAAGGCAGGTCCCATGCCCAACACAAAATGAACTCAATGGTATTTTTGAAGGTATTTTTGTCTCACAGTGCTTCATCTGGGCTTTATTTATTTATTTATTTACTTACTTACTTACATGTTTATTTATTATGTAATTTAATCTGTATTTTAATCCTTACATATCTTTTGCCTATCTATTATGGCTTGCAATTTCGTTTCTATAGGTTTTGTGTGTGTGTGAATTTGTGTGTCTCAGCGTCTGTATGTGTTTCTTCTCCTTTTTCTTTGGCTCTCTTTTAATGTTTGTTTTTATTTTATCATATTCTTATCATTATTATTATTTCTAGATGCCTGTTTATGTTCTAGTGAGAGAGAGAGAAAGAAAGGGTATAGATTTGGGTGGATGAGAAAGTGGGGGAAATTGGGGAGGGGTTGGAGCAGAAGAAACTGTAATCAAAATATATTTATGAATAAAATGTATTTTCACTTAAAGTAAATAAATAAAAGCAAAAAAGATGTCAGCCAGAAAAAAAACCAAACCAAACCAAACCAAAACAACAACAAAGAATAACTAGAACAATTTAATCAATAGGTCAATGAAATAAACTAACCATTTTCAAAACAGAAAATACACCTTATGAAATACTGTTCACTTCATTAGTCACTTGAGAAACACAAATTAAAACAACATTGAGATTTCAATCTTACCCAGTCAGGAAGGCAGTCATGAAGAGAACAATGAGCCAGGAATGGTGGTGACACATGCCTCTTAATTCCAGCACTCTGGAGGCAGAAGCGGATGGATCTCTGTGAGTTCAATGATAGCCTGGTCTACATGGTGAGTTCTAAGCCAGCCACACAGAGCTGCACAGTGAGACTTTGTCTCGAAATAAATTTATTCCGTAACTACATTGAAGCTCTTTAGAGAGAACAAATGATAACGGCGGAAGAGGCGGCTTGATGGTGAAGAGCACATGCTGCTCTGCAGGGGACTTGAGTAGGATTCCCAGCAGCTAAGTTGGGAGGCTCACAACTGCCTGAAAACCCAGCTCCAGGGGACCCAATACCCTCATTTGTCCTCCAGCAGCCCTGCACTCACCCAAACCCACACACAAACACACACACATATCTACGTAATTAAAAATAAAAAGAAGCCTGTAGTAGGGGCACATACCTTTAATCCCTGCACCTGGGAAGCAGGGCCAGGTGGATCTCATGTGTTCCAGACCAACCACAGCTACATAGGGAGACCCTGTCTGAAAAAACAAATAATAAATAATAAAATCGCAATTTTTAAAACAAGTAACAACAATTGTCATTGAAGATACAGACAAAAGACTGTACTTATACACTAGTGGTGGAAATGGAAATTAGTCCAGAAATTGTGGAAGTCAGTGTGGAGGTTTCTCACAAAACCAACAATAGATATTCCATGTGCCTCAGCTATAATATTTTTATGTATTTATCTAGAGGATTCTAAGTTAACATGTCACAGAGATACTTGCACATCAACATCTATTTCAGTAGGTAAGTTATGGAACCAACCTAAGTGTCCAATAATAGAGAAGGAATAGAAAAAAATATAATGTATAAATAAATATTGGAAGCTTTTCAACCATAAAGAACAAACATTGCAGAAAAAAAAATGGATGCAACTATAGGTAGTTATATACCAAACAAATTAAGTCAGCCTCAGAAAGACAAGCATATGTGTTCTCTTATTTGTGCTCCCAGATTTATAGAGATACAAAAAGTCATGTGTGCATATGATGGGTAGCAGAAACAAGACTGTACTGGACAAAAAAAAAAAAAAAAAAAAAAAAAAGACTCACGTCCTAGAGAAGCAGCAGAAGAAGTATGGACAGAGAATATGCTTGAAATGACATACACCAACCAGTCTGAGAATGTTCTCATGATACATTGTGCACAATGGAAACTGAAAAGCTATAAATTACAATGATTTTTATAAGATGAGGCCATGAACATGAGAGAGGCGAGAGGCATAGGAGAAGTAGCAGGAAGCAAAGGGGAGGAAATGATGTAAATACAGTGATCATGTATGAAGTTCTCAAAAAAATTATTAATTAAAAAAATTCAGTAGGTGGCCAGTAAAACGACTCATGGGTAAAGACACCTATCATCAAGCCTGATGATACATACGTGTTTGGTCCCTAGTATGTGCATGGTGGGAGGAGAAACTGACTCTCCGAGGTGGTCCTCTGACCACCACACATATGCTGTGCCAAGTGCATACTTGTGCTCACACTCACAAACACATACACACATAAATACACACACATACACACACACAAAATCCAAACACACACATATACACAAACTCCAAACACACACACACACACACACACACACACACACACACACTGAACGCACAAATTAATTAGTTAAATTTTATCAATCAAATAAATCTATCAAAAATTTAAATATAAGTTTTTATTATATTTAAATAAAAATATATTATATAATAAAAATATAATCTTTAAACCAGCAGGAAGTGTCTGCAATAGCAGTAGATCTTTTCAAAATGCGTTTAATCTTTTTAAGTCACGTGGGAAGACATCTAACAAAATGAAATAGCATATGCACTTCCAGCGGCTTTGTATAATATGAACCCTAAGGAGAAGCACATCATATTTATGAAGAATGATTCAGCATTTAAAACTTTCATTTATTTTAACATTAGGGTTGCCAGATCGGGCAAATAAAAATACAGACTGCAAGCTAGGGATGGTGGTGCCAATCTGTGATTCTAGCACTTGGGAGGTGGTAAGAGGGGACCATCATGCACACAGGGGGGAAAAAAGATCATAGCAAACCCTTCCCCAAAACCAATAAAATAACTAGCCCCCTCAAAGAAAATCCATCCAACCAACCAAAAACAAATAACAGGAACCCAACGAAACAATGGGGGTGGAGGGGGGAACAGTCAAACAAAAGGAAAAATCAGTTAAATTTTAACTCAAGGCTAGTGAGATTCAGGACTAGCTAGTTCAGGCACTTGCCAACAAACCTGTTGACCTTTTTATCCCCAGGACCTGGACTCTCATGGTGGAAGGAAAGACCTAACTCTTCCATGTCATCATTAGATCTCCATGGAAGCACAGTGTCACTGCCCACACAAACTACACACACATACACACACACACACACACTCACATACACGCCCATACACACAAACTCCAAACACACACACACACACACACATACTCACACACACACCTGCACACACACACACACACACACACACACACACACACACACATTCACACATACAAAACTCAAAATTAATAAATGTAATAAAATTTTAATTGAGTTTCAAGTGGGCAAAGAAAATTTTCAGTATTTCTATCTCCTCCAAATTGAATTAGTTCCTCCTGGAAGGAGGAAGGAGACTCACATGAGTCAGGAAATAAGATCGTTAAGAGGCTCAGGAAACTCAACAAGCTTACAAGAACTCATGAAGCTCAGAAAGTTATGACTCACAAAGTCACTGCCCTAGGTTATGTTAGCACTGAAAAGGTTATGGGGCCGGTAGGATTCCATCCATTTAGATCTGTCTGCACACTAGACAGGGAGCCCGAGAGGCAGAACAGTGAGTAACCTGTGAGTAACGTATCACCCCTTCCCCAGTGAGATACCCTTCACCCCTACCCTTGTGGGTGACCCCTCACCCATGCCCCTGTGAGTGACTCTGTAGACAAATTTCTAAACGATCCTAATAAATAAAAACACGGAACCAAATATAGGGGTGAAAACCTTAGAGAAAGATCAGAGGAACAGGACAAACCACAAGCTAACCTCACCTCGCCAACTCCGCAGCTTCCAAAGAGAGCTTCTTCCTGTAGACTCGCGTTTATATGCCTTTTCTGTTCTGTTCTCTCATTGGCTCTCTTAGTCCAGCTACATCACTTGCTCTTCCTACACAGCTCTGTCACTTTCTGTCTGTCTGCACAGACCTCCAGAACTCTAAGGTTGGTACTGGGATTAAAGGTGTATGCCACCACCCTTGGCTCTGTTCCCTCACTCCTGCCCCTGTGAGTGACCCCTCACCCCAGCCCCTGTGAATGACACCTCACTCCTTCCCCTATAAACAGCCACAGTGAACTCACTGATTCACCAAGGCAGACTTGGGTGGAATTCTTTCTTAATTCCATTTTTGTTACTCTACCTGGGATAAACAGACATTAGTTCACATCTTCCCAGGCAAAGTCACATAGCATTAATGTAAGATTCTATCTTGGTATAGAAATAAAACTCAGCAACAGGAAAACTTGGGGAAAGACAATATCTATAGAAAATAAATCTATCATGGGGAAAACTTGCATCAGTTAGGATTCCTTGGGTGCAAGAAACAGAAATCCATCTAGCTCAAGAAGCACAGGAAATACATAAGACTGAAGAATGTGGGCCCCTGTATGCAATCAGAGTCATTCTTGAAGTCAGGAGCCAACATATGTCTAGAGAGAAAAAAACCAAAGGACAATTATAACAGGCTGGAATAATTAATGCCAACTGCTTTTTATACCATTCTCTACATTCCTTGTGAGTTCCAGATTTCGAGGAAAAGAATGCACTGAATTGGTATAGTTTGGGTTATGTGTCCATCCCCTGACTGGAGAAAATGGGAACATCGTGTTTAGCAATCTCATGCCTGGATACATAGGGAAGAGGCGTCCTTCCCAGTGTGAGTTTGGGGCACAATTTCAAAAGAAGGGGAAATGGATTTTTGGCAGACATAAACAGCAGATGTCCACTGTGTGACTGAAAAACACAGATTATAAGAAACGTGCCAATGTACCACAGAGTGCATGCTTGGTACAAGCTCTTTTTTTTTTTTTAAGTAAAAAGTTCTGTTGAGATGAGTCATTCTGGGAAATCATTAGAAGTGGGACACAAGATGAAATGGGCACACATCTTGATGAGGAAGAGTCACTCATGTCTTACTCTCTGTGATTGGAATAATCAGGGTGTCATTCTCAAGCTAGCCCTGCTCATAGTAGCTACTAAGAAATCTCTACTGGAAAATAGTAACAGTTACACCTTTAAAGCTTGGGGTATTCATGACTGATTGCCACGTCTGCTCAAGTCAAAGAAGGTACCTTTGCATCAACCATCAGTATTTGGTTCACAGCTAAGCAACGTCCATCCTTCCAAAACAAGATATGAGGAAATATGTCCTCTGTGTCAAATGTATATATTACAAAAATTAAATAAAGAGCGACCATGAATTCAAAAGGAGGGCCATGAGAGGGTTCAAAAAGAGAAAAGGAAAGCCGGAAATTATGTAATTATAATCTGAAAAACTAAAAAAATAAAATACTTTAAAAAATAAAAGCAAAGCAAAAGAAAAAAAAAAACCAAAGCAGTAAAATGTCATTTGGCCTGCAGATGAAAGGCTTGCTTTGCTCAAGATCAAGATGTGGCTTCTCCAGGGGTGACCACAAAAGTATCTGTGCCCAACAAAATAACTGTCCTGACAGTCAACAGTAAGGGCTTCAATGGGAAAGCTAGAGCAACAGGCAAGGTTTATGCCTGTGCTCCATGTGAACCCTGCACATGGAGTGAACATTAACTTAGTCTATCCTGTTGGCTTGCTTTTTGTAGTGCTGGGGGCTGACGCATGCGTTTTACTACTGAACATGTGCTACTGCATTCCCTATGCATTTACTACATGCATGTACTGCTGAGCTACGTGCTCCAAGGACCTTTAACTATGTTGAGACAAGGACACACCACTAAGTTGGCCAAGCTGGCCTTGAATTCACTGTGTAGCCCAGGTAAGCCATGAACCTGTGATTGTCCAGTCTCAGCATCCCAAGTAGCTGGGATCACAGGGGCCCCCAACAGGCCTCCCTCAATTTGGACATTCTTGTATACCTAATTAGCACTAAAATATTAAGAGAAAAGCAGAAACTGAGTACGGAAGCCAACACGGAATTCCAGCATCCTGGAGATTGAAGTAGGAAGATTATCAGTTCTGGGTCAGCCAGGGTACACAGAATGAGACTCTATGGCAAAATAAGAAGGAAGAAAAGAAAAAGAAAACAGAAAAACTATATTGTTTGCATTGCTTTATTATATATTATAAAGCCTGGTATACATTTCACTTGGGAAATATTTGCTACCAGTATTTTCCAGCAGCCTTTAATTTCCCTTTCAATGTATGAAATCTTAACTTTTTTTTTGATCAAACATATTATCTTGTTCTTCTGCAATTGGCTTCAATTGTTTTACGCTTGGAAAGTACTTCTCTACAGAAGACCAACACCTACAATTCACTTTTATCTCTTATTTGTTTCTGTTTTTGTGTTTTTCAATACAGAGGCTCAAAGCCAGGATCTTGGGTCTGCTAGGCACGTGCTGTACCACTAAGCAACATCCCCTGTTTTATAATTTGCTTCTCCAAATCTTCCTGTAGAGAATCTGTTATTATGCTTGAGTCCTTGGCTCCAGGTTTACACAAGATTTTGAGTCTTAATCAGGAGTACTCATACAAAGACTGATTAGCTTGTATTTTCATCAGAAAGGCCACCTTATAAAGACTGAAATACTGCTGCTAATCTCTACTAACCATCAGAACCTTTGGTAATTGGTAAATGAATGATGTAAAAAGATTTTGTTCCATGGAACAGACTTTTATTAGTGAAATTAATAGTATCATGTACACACACACACACACACACACACACACACACACAATACACACGCGCGCGCACACACACACACACACATTATTAAAACTTTCAGGGATATGAGAT
Organism: Peromyscus maniculatus bairdii; assembly: GCF_049852395.1. Classification (NCBI taxonomy): domain Eukaryota; kingdom Metazoa; phylum Chordata; class Mammalia; order Rodentia; family Cricetidae; genus Peromyscus; species Peromyscus maniculatus. Next base: position 31,140,580 of record NC_134867.1, read on the forward strand.
ACTTCCTGTCTTTGTATGAGCAGTATTCAAGAATCCTATATCCTGTTCACCTCATAACAGCACTAAGACGTGACTCTAATGAGATTGTCCTGCCCGATTTCTAGCAGTTCCTTGTGTGACTGACTGGAGTTGTTCAAGAATCGTTTTCGTGAACAACTCCAGTCTACTAAAAGGATTGTTATTAATATTTGCCCTCTTCAAAACTAATCATCATGAATAACCTAAGAGCTGTATAAAATCACATGATCTCAGGCCAGTTAAATATTCACCAATAGTGTCTTTTAATTTGTTTCATGGTTTATCTTTTAATTTAAAAACAACAACAACAAAAACCTCTTAACTTCCCTGGAACTTTCTATCTCAAATATCTACTGGAGGAGAGCCATTTACATGAATTGGTGAGGCAAACTGACACAAAACAGAAGGTCAGAAAGATTGTGCCAAGTTACAGAGGCCCAGAAAGACTGCCACTCCTGTGCTTGGACCAGCTATTAACATCTGGGAATGCAGGTCCAGGATTGCTGTTTGTATGGACTTCCTTTCTTCTAACAATTCTTGAAGCATTTATATTTTGGGGCAAATACTTTTAACTTATCAAACACTAAGGAACAAACTGTGCATTTGTAGCCCAATAACACTGCAAGGGCTGCCAGTTTATCTTTGGTTTATAATGTAAGATATAATATATATATATTTCTCTGTGTTTGTGATTTTTCTCCAAAACTGTCTGTGGAAAAGACCATAGTCCAGATAAAATCTTATCCTATAGCAATTAAACACTCTAAATGCTAAATGTTCTAGGAGCTATCTTCATGTTGAGTATTGCCTCAGTTAAGGTTTCTATAGCTGTGAATAGACACCATGACTATGGCAACTCTTATAAAGGAAAACATTTAACTGGGGCTGGCTTACAGTTCAGAGGTTCTGTCTATTGTCATCATAGTGGAAAACATAGCAGCACACAGGCAAACGTGGTCCTGGAGAGGTAGCTGAGAGTTCTACATCTGAATCTATAGCAAGAGAGAGAGATGGGGCCTGGTTCCAGCCTTTGAAACCTCAAAGCCCACTTCCAGTGACATAATTCCTCCAACAAAGCCACACCTACTCCAACAAGGCCACACCTCCAATAATACCACTCCCTACGACTCTATGGGGTCCATTTTCATTCAAGCCACCACAAGTATATGTATTCCTTTAACATTTTCATGACAACCATATACTACTGAATGCTAACTAATAATTTTACTATGATTAATTTTTTAGCACTTATTAAACATGAGACAAAATGCACCCATCTACCTCAAAACCAACATCATCTCTTCATGGATTCTGTTTTCCAGAGTTACCTTGCCTCTTACTATCAGCACATTGGGGTAAACTCAAAAAATATTTTTTTTCTTCTCCAAAAACTTTCTCTGATATTTTGATGTGAAATTAATTTTCTATGTGGTTTTTACTAATATGTAAATATGCTCCTGTATATTTGTTGTTCATCTGGCTATTTGACTTAAGTCTCCTCTGATTATAAAATTTTAATTTATTCCTTTAGATTCTCTAATCATATAACTCAATATCTGATGTATTCAGTTTCTGAGCTATAAAATAAAATGAAGAATTTTCATTCGTTGAAAACTTTAACATGCTTAAGAGTAAAGAGTTATGTCCTAGAACTATTTTGAGGTAACTCTATGATGATTGGACATGTGTTTTGTAATCTAGTCAACTTTGTGTTCCTTAAAAATTAATATACCTGCCAGGCGGTGGTGGCACACGCCTTTAATCCCAGCACTCAGGAGGCAGAGGCAGGCGGATCTCTGTGAATTCGAGGCCAGCCTGGTCTACAGAGTGAGACCCAGGACAGGCACCAAAACTACACAGAGAAACTCTGTCTCAAAAAAACAAACAAAAATTAATATACCGAAAGCTTCTATTGATAGCAAAGGTATGCATCTGCTTTGTGTGCCGTGAGCAATAGATACACAGGAGCCTGGCTGCTCAGAAGGGAAGGCAGAAAACAAATTGAATTAGTAAGGCGTTACCTAAAACTGTCATCTGCCCCACAGCAATATTACTTTCTCATTGCTCATACTCATGCAATGCTTCTTTGTATCCCACACTCTCTTCCTGGTGAAATTTACAGAGGACTTCCTGTGATATTGTATACTTACTTATTTTTAAATATATTTTGTTTAATGTGGTGTGTGTGTGTGTGTGTGTGTGTGTGTGTGTGTGTGTGTGTACACATGCACAGTCCCATGGTGGCAGTCAGAGAAAAACTTTTGGAAACTGATTCTCTTTCTCCATTATGCATTTGGGGGAGCAGGCTTGCTCAGCAAGCACTTTCATTTAAGACAGGCAAAAACATGCAAGATAGTTCAGCCTGAGGCCCTGCTTGATTTTAACTATGTATAGCCTTGCCCACCCCTTTCTTTTTCACGTGTGTGTGTGTGTGTGTGTGTGTGTGTGTGTGTGTGTGTGTGTTGCATATAAACTTTACATGTGTAGGTGTGTGTATGAATTCACATGCATGTAGGTATATACACCTGTGGAGGTCTGAGGTTGATGTAATGAATTGTCTTCCACATTAATCAATGAGGCAGGGTCTCTGTCAAAACAAAACTCTCTGCTGAGGCTAGTCTCTATAGCCATCTTGCTCTGAGTTCACAGTGTCTCTGTCTTCTGAGGCTGGACTCACAAGCAGGTAACCATCCACCCGGGATTATAATGGGTTCTGGTGATCTGAACACGGGCCCTCAGGCTTGTGCAGCAAGGGTTCAGCCACTAGGTATCTCCTGAGCCTAGCTCCCCCTTTGTAACAATGCGCTTGGCACCTTGGTTCCTTCACCTGCACATACTACACACATAAACCTCTCCCCCAAGAATTCACCTCGCTGCTGTGGGACGGTCTGTATGTCAAATTGCTCTGATTGGTCAATAAATAAAACACTGATTGGCCAGTGGCCAGGCAGGAAGTAGGTGGGACAAGGAGAGAGGAGAATTCTGGGAAGCGGAAGGCTGAGGCAGAGAGACACTGCCAGATGCCGCCGCCATGACCAGGAGCATGTGAAGTCGCTGGTAAGCCACCAGCCACGTGGCAAGGTATAGATTTATGGAAATGGATTAATTTAAGCTATAAGAACAGTTAGCAAGAAGCCTGCCACAGCCATACAGTTTGTAAGCAATATAAGTCTCTGTGTTTACTTGGTTGGGTCTGAGCGGCTGTGGGACTGGCGGGTGACAAAGATTTGTCCTGACTGTGGGCAAGGCAGGAAAACTCTAGCTACACCTCGCTACATTGGACCCCTTCCCACACATAGCTGCTGATTTCTCTGCCCCTAGTAACAATCAAATTTAGACACGTTCTAGTCACGTATATTCCCAACATATCTGGTAGGAAGAGTGAAGAGGCCCATCTGGTCTGGATTAGTGGTTTTTTTGTTTTGTTTTGTTTTTTTGCTTTTTTTGTTCTTGTGCAGCAAGGCAAAACTGTGTCCTCAGAGGAACTTTTAGGGAGAATGCTCTATTTACCATCCTCTGCCTATGAATAATGGACATGCATTTGATTAAAGTCAGGGAAGAGACGTTTGAAGCAGAAATAAAAAAAGAAAGAAAGAAAAGGAACTGTATGCCCTAATCTATCAGTCAATATAGAGAACTACCCAAACTATGCCCCTTAGCAACCAAACTCTTCCTCTTGGATACAATAAAATGAACTTTGAACAATAATCAGGGCTCTTGAGTACTTTCACTCATGTATCATGTCAATCTTGGTAGCATAGCTCTCTCTAGTCAGAACTGTAGCACAGTACCAGATAAAGTTATCACACTGCATTTTGCAAATCTGTGTGCGTCCTTATTTTCAACTCTCTGGATAAGTCATGAAGGACTTGCAAATGCCCCAACCACACGTAACACTTTACCCTGCTGAACAATCTCACTAGCCCTGTACCTTTGTTTTTAAATCTAGGTAGAAGGATTCGAGTTTTCAATCCTACTTTGATTTCTGTATTTAGGTTTTTGTTCCTCTATTCTCTTTCCTTTTATTTTTTTTTTACTTCCATCATTTTTGGTAATAATTATAGCACTATAACATTTTATTTGAGGTTAACTTTTGCCCACATTTGAAAACTGCTAATGCCCTCTGTTCTTGCTATTCTTGTTTTACTATCATCCAAAATTATAATCTTGATTTGATTGTTGGCTTAGAGTTTGACCTTAAACTTTGAAATAATAACTTTTTTTCTAAGTCAATACTTTGTGATTAATCACTAACTAGCTAAGAAGCACTGTGGTCGGAATATATGACCTGACAAACTTTTGACTTGTGAAGTATCTTTGTACAAGAATTTCCTCCCTCCCTCCCCCCTCCCTCCCTCCCTTCCTTCTTCCTTGAATCACTTCTATTTTTGTCTGTTTGGAGCAACTCTTTCATAACATCCTAAATGTATATTGTGTAGCAGGAATCTTAAAAGTTCTTATTAATAAAATCAAACCTGAGGCCAGATATTGGGGTGAATGCTGGAAGATCAGAGAAGCAGAACAAGCCACAGCTACCACACCTCACCAATTCCTCAGCTGATCCTGTTTCCTCAGACTGGAAGCCTCTGAGTCCTCATCCAAATGGATCTCAGCTGAACTGCTGCTGGAAAGCCTGAAAGCTTAACCAGCCAAATGCTTGCCCAGCCAAATGCTTCTAGTTTCTGGTCTTCACGCCTTATATACCTTTCTGCTTTCTACTATCACTCCCTGGGATTTAAAGGCTCGCTTTCTGGGATTAAAGGCATGTGTCACATGCCTGGCTGTTTCCAATGTGGCCTTGAACTCACAGAGATCCAGAGGGATTTCTACCTCTGGAGTGCTAGGATTAAAGGCGTGAGTGCCACCATTTTCTAGCCTTTGTATCTAGTGGCTGTTCTGTCTCTGACCCCAGATAAGTTTATTAGGGTACACAATATTTTGGGGAACACAATACCACCACAATATTGTTCTACTGTGAATAAAAATTGAATCACAAGTCTGTGGGTTTAATTCTAACTTGTGCATTTTCCTCTTATTTCATTTCTTTCCTATATTATCAAAGACCGACAGAGATGTATACATCTCTTGAAGCAGCGTTTTTCCCCATTTGTCTCTCACTTCTACCATTTTAGTGGGACTGAGGATGTAGGAGAGCCAGGGATGTGCTAGTTTGTGACAAGAGTATGGTTTTTTTTTTTTTTTTTTTTTTTTGGTTTTTTGAGTCAGGGTTTCTCTGTGGAGCTTTGAACCTTTCCTGGAACTCACTTGGTAGCCCAGGCTGGCCTCGAACTCACAGAGATCCACCTGCCTCTGCCTCCCGAGTGCTGGGATTAAAGGCGTGCGCCACCACCGCCCGGCGAGTATGTCTTGTTTTGAGTCAGGTGCAGGAACTTTACAACATGCACCAACCAGGATGTTCCTTGCAGCAAATTCTGCCCAAGTGACCCCGAACTCATGTAGTAGATTAGCTGGCTTTCCATTCCTATAACAAACTCCAGGGTGGAAAAAAATCAGCTTGCAAAGACAAGTTTATTTTGGCTCCCAGCTTTGAAGGTTTTGGTCCCAGAGTGGTTTCATCCCTTGCCTTTGGGCCTGTAGTAATACTTCCTCACAGAGGATGTGACAGAAAGAGCAATCCATGCTCCTCAGGGCCAGGAATGAGAGAGAGAGAGACCAGAGTCTCATTGTTCTTTGCGTAGCAGGCCTCCAATGACCTAAATCCTGCTATGAGCCAGCTCTTTTGAAAGGTTTCCACAACCTTCCAATCATAGCAACCTGAAGCCTCAGCTCTATAACATAGGTCACATGACCTCACATAACTGAGACTCAGAAAATAAACAGCCTTTAAGAAGCAACAGTGAGGCCTCTTTTTTTTTTTTTTTTTTTTTTGGTATGAATTTCACCTTGAAGCTGGTTTTCCTCACAGTAGAAATATGAATGATTCAGCTGCAGGTGTGACACACGTACCAACGGAGAGTTTGTGTACTACATTCTCTTGCAATGACAGTCCTTTCTTACCTCAAATGCTCACATATCTTTACAGTCATTAGCGCATTGGTGTACATTTACTGGCTTAAACCATTTCATATGCTCCACTTACAAAAATAGTGTTTCCTAGAATTTCAAAGATCCCTAGCCGAAAAAAGGAACAAGGAGGTCACAGGGTTCTCCAGAGAAAAGAACCAGTGGGTTTCCATAGCTGCAGAGAAAGAGCTATGTTATGCAGCAATGGCTCGTGCGTGTATGCTGGCTGTGACATTCCGCAATCTGTCATCTGCAAGCTGGACGCCCAGGAAACTGGTGCCATCTCAACCTAAGTGTCTGAGAACCAGAGTCTGGTGGTGTGACAGTATAACCGTGAGAGCTAAAATTGTCCACCTCTGGCAAACTAGTGGGTAGTGGTAATAGCTTACCTCTGGTTTAGGGTAACACGCAGGAAAAGTGAAATTGACATATTTTATATGATCCAACTGCTGCGTTTGTTAACAGCAACTCTGATCCCAGGACTCTTCACATCCATACTGCCTTGTGGTTGACTTGTGCACACTCTTCTCAGCCAGGCTCCCTCACCTGCCCTGGATTCTGCCCTCGATCATATCCGAGCACTGGTTCCCATGTTGAATTTCAGATGTTCTTCAGTGAAATTATTATCATAACAACTTCTATGACTGAATAAGGAAAAAAAAAGGCAAAAGATAACTTAATGCATTATCCCATTAGGTAAAAGAAAAATGTGTGGTGGTATTGTGTTCCCCAAAATATTGTGTACCCTAATAAACTCATCTGGGGTCAGAGACAGAACAGCCACTAGATACAAAGGCTAAAAAATGGTGGCACTCACACCTTTAATCCTAGCATTCCAGAGACAGAAATCCCTCTGGATCTCTGTGAGTTCAAGGCCACATTGGAAACAGCCAGGCATGGTGACTCACGCCTATAATCCCAGAAAGCGAGCCTTTAATCCCAGGGAGTGGTGGTAGAAAGCAGACAGGTATATAAGGCGTGAGGACCAGAAACTAGAAGCGTTTGGCTGGTTAAGCTTCAGGCTTTCGAGCACAGTCAGCTGAGAGCCATTGGGATGAGGACACAGAAGCTTCCAGTCTGAGGAAACAAGACCAGCTGAGAGGTTGGCCAGGTAAGGTTAGCTGTGGCTTGTTCTGGTTCTCTGATCTTCCAGCATTCAGCCCAATACCTGGCTCAGGTTTGATTTTATTAATAAGACTCTTTAAGATTCATGCTAAAAAGAATGACTGCCTAATTATTCCTGACACCAAGCTAGAATCCTTTGATGATAGTAAGACAAGGAGCATCAAGCCATAGGGTGGGGACCACGCTGCAGATTGGCTCTGAGAGTAATGCTTCAATGAAAACTGGAAAAGTGGGCTTTCCCAGATCCCTGCTTGCTTTATTCCTTTTCATCTGCTAGCTCTAATGACGGATACATTCCTGAATCTGTTTTTGTTCTGCTTCCAGACAAATGAGAAAGCCATGTCCACAGCTATCAGAGGATTGCTAGCATGTGGAAAGAAATCTAGCTCACAGTTACTTGGTACTTGACCGAGTTCCAGGTCGGCACTCCTTTAAATACTTAAAAATTACACAGGACCCTAAAGATGTTTTATTTGTGTGTCAATATTTACCAAATAAGGAATCAAAACTAAGGATGGTTTAAAATGTATTAATTCACTTAACAGTCGTGTCATTGCTCTAAATATAAAAATAGCATGTTATGAAAAGTAAGTATATTTCCAAAACAAAGATAATTGAATAAGAGAAGTGGCACTATTTTACATTTTCCAAATCTCTTTCATGCCTCACTTAATAGACACAAATTCTCACATCTGCTTCTACATTTACTCTTTTGCTACCTCCTATATTTTGTACATTCTGAGAAACACTGGATGTCTGACAGAACTGAATAAGGTCACTGCAGTCGCCATATGATTAAACAAATAACTCCCCCCCTACCCCCCCGTAGACTCTCTTCAAGTGTAAGAAGAAGTTCCAGGGTTCATTAAGGTTTCTCAAACCATTGCTTTCCACATGCATACCACTACAAGAGTCATGACTTTTCTCATGTACATTTTATACATCTTTCAGAGGAAAGAAAAAGTACACTTTATTCTTAAATTGAACCAACAATGTGAGAAAATCTGGTGCTCAGGGAGAACACCACAAAGGACGGTAGCTGGGAGATGTGTGGTATCCATGAAAAGCTTCCGTGAACTGGTAGGAAGAAGGAAAGAACAAATGCAGGCACTTCCTAGAAGCAGCTGCATCTCCTTTATCTTTAATTCAGTGACACAAAGCAGAATGCCAACGACAGGAACATTATCACAGAGATGTCTTCAATCTGTTAGGCTCTAATTTTATTCTTCAAGTAACTGATTTGAATGCTTCAGCCTTTAATAATGACTGGGAGCTAAATACATTAAAAAAAATTCCTGATGATTCTGGAAGATATCATCCTGCATAATACAAAAATGGGAACTCACCCATCTCTTTCAGGAAGTTGGGGATGTGGTAAATAGTATTTAGTAAATTTAATGATTGTCTACACCTACAATTACTGACAAAGAATAAGTTCATTTTTTTCTTTTATGTATGTATGTATGTACGTATGTATGTATGTATGTATGTATGTATGTATACCTACTCACATGAACATTTTCTCATGTGTGTACATTCATTCATCCATTAGGCATTTTTGTGGGGAACTTGTCTAAATAATGGCAGTCATTATTCCTGGCAATTGGCATATGTGTTTGTTATTTCTCCTGTTGCTGTGATAAAATATCCTAATAAAAGGGACTTAAGGAAAAAAAGGGGTGGGGGGTTGTTTCAGCACACAGCTCTAGGGTAGAGCCCATCAGGCAGAAAAGTCATGGCAGCTGGAGCTAGTCACGTTGTATCCACAGTCAGGAATCAGAGAGGGTGAATATTGATGCTCGGCTCTCTTTTTATTCAGACCAAAGCAGGCATCAGCTCACGGAAATGGTTCCACCCACATTTAGGCAGTTCTTCCCACTTTTATTAACCTAATCTAGATAATCCACAGCAGGCATGCCCAGAGATTTGTTTCCATGATGACTCAAAACTCACAGCAAGTTGACAAGATCAACCAACAACATACCACACAAATAGAACACAGATTCTCGGTGGTGTGAGTTCTATGCTGTGGCTCAGGGAAGAACAAAGTAAACAAGGCTAAGTTAAATAATATACTTCTACTGTGGTATATGCTGAATGGTTGCTCCTGGCGGTGAGGCAGACAGGAGGCACTTAAAAACGTTTACTGAATGAAATAATTACATGTGAGACAGCCAAGCTTCTCTCGTTAGCTGCTACCTTTTGTTTGTTTGTTTTAATGATTTCATTTTTATCTTTACTACATACTGAGTATAATCTAAAGAAACAGTGAGAGAGAGCATGAAGAGCCAAGCACAAGATTTGGCTGTTGAAGGTCTTTATTCACCCGCCTCCCTAGGTGATTTGTTCTAGAGCAGCACCCCCAAATAATAGTCCATTATATCAGTTACATTAGATGTACCTATACTGCCGTAAGTATGAAAGAGAAAATGGAAAGGAGAAATATAAATAGAAATTTACTAAGAAATGTTAGTAAATATGATGATTTAAAATAGAGAGGCAGGGAAAGGGCTGCAAAGATATTTGAGCACAGAGGGAGAGAGCAAGCTGTGATGGGAAAGAGTGCTCAAAGTGTGTGGGGGGGGAGCAGCCAGCAAAGAATGTGGTTGAGAGTTTGTGTAGGGCATTGTGGGAACAGGAAGCTGGTTGAGAGGTCTGGGAGCTAATAAAGGAGGGCAGGCACACAAAAGAAGGACTTTGATTTTATTTCTTTGTGTTGGGAAGACAAGGGGGATTGTGAACAGAAGAGTGGTGTGACCTCATATCTTTTTAATAGGTTTCGTTTAGAGATATTGTGATTGAAGTCAGCATAATAAATAATAGGATCCTGGGTATTTTTTGAAGATGGAAAGAGGCAACAAATTGATATGGATTCACAGAACGCCCCCATGGTTGGGCATGGTTGGGCATGCCCAGCGGAACCTAGTCACTTCCGCCTAGTCATTTCTGGGTCAAAATGTCTCATGTGACCAGGACCCCTTGGCTTTGTGTGGTTGCATAAAGTGCACAGTGCAACCATGTGATCTGCGCGAATGTGTGTAATAGCCACATGGGCCTGTGTGCACAGGCATGGCCCAGCCTTTGTAAGCCGGCGCCATAATTCCCGGCTCCATCTTTACTCACGTGTCTTCTCACAGGCCTGTGCACATCTGTCTCTCTCTCTTATCTTAATAAAACTCTTGTTAGTGGATTCTATCGTGTTTCGTGACATTTCCTCGCCACAAATAACCAACAAAAATTACTTGCAAGGGAAGATAAAGAAACTGAAGATGGGTTGGGACACAGATACTGTTGTGCCCAGATCGTAACTCCCAGAGAGACCACCAAGGACGAGCATACCAGAATGCAAAAGCAAGGTTTATCTGTTACAAGTCATGACAGGGAACTCAACTCAAGCCATCTCAAGTGAGGCAGAGAAGAGTTACTCTTTCTTGGAGAAGTTAGTTTTTATAGGCAAAACCCATAAAATTTCTTCGAGGGGAGGGGGTTAGTACGGGTCCATCCTTGATTGGTCCAGTTTTTCCCGGGCCTGGACTTTATCTTATTCTAGCTTATCTGTTTGCCCTGTCAGGAGTTTTACAACTCCTCTCCAGAGTCTGGTCATGTTATCTCCAGAGAGGGGCATCTCGTGGTTAATTGGTTACCATCAGACATCCTGACTCTGTTCTTTTGTTCCTGGGGCTGGCGCCATCATTTCTGGGGACTTGAAACTGGCCTGGGTCTATCTATATTGAGATATCTTTGTCTAAGGCCCCCTTTTTGAGATAATAGAGTGAGGGTCTTGTTGTGCCTAGATCAAGTCCCCAAAGCCGCCACTGGAGACTTTAGGTACAGAATGCAAAAGTAAGGTGTTTTCTAAGTTTACAGGCCTCCAGGGAGGCTCTTCCAAATCTCTCACTCACAGCAGGGAGGTTGGAAGGAGCGCTCCCCTTTCTTTGTGAGGCTAGTTCTTAAAGGCACAGACCATATAATTTATTTTAACCCGCCTCCCTTTTTAGTCTTTTGGTCAAATATCCTGTGTTTTCCAAAGTCCCTGTAGCAGATACAGCCACCTGGGGAAAAGGGGTCTAAGTTCTTATCTACACTTAGGAATCCTGGTTTAAGCTTCTCTTTGTCTGTAGGGGACAGAGTGGGGGGTTTTACTGAGGTATCACAATACATAGCAGCATTTATTGAAATGACAATGATTGTGGGCATGGGGGAGGGGCTTAATCTGAAAGAGTACTCTAGTTAGGTTTCTGATGCTTCGTTTCTGTCTTATGAGTTTCAGTAGGCAAACAGAAAGGACCTCCCACCACTTAGAAAATCTATGCCTCATATGCACCCAGGGAGACTGAAAGGGCCTTTTCCTAAGAGATGTAGGGGCCAGGCAACATATTTATGTTCTGATTCCAGCTTTCTCAAACAAGAATTTCTTTGTGGAAGTCCTTTCCTAATCCAGAAAATGAATTGGAGCATGCATCCTCATGGAGCCTCTACCTGAATTCGAATCCCAGCTGTGTGCCCGTTCTGGAAAATGGCAACAGCAAAAGGACCCACAGCAGATGATTGTGGGGAACCTGCAACCCAGAATAATGGGTAGTACTGCTACTGCTTCTTCAAGCTTGAATGTAAGCATCAAAATTTTGCTACTGCTGTATACATGGATTGTAATACCACAGGGGTTAAAAATAAAAGGATGTAACAAGGAAGTAACCTTAAAAGTTAGATGACATGTCTCCCAATATTTGCACATTAAAGTTATAAAAAATAGTATTACTTAGAAGAAAATATATTGAAGTAGCTCACACCAAGAGACTTGTGTGTGTGTGTGTGTGTGTGTGTGTGTGTGTGTGTGTGTGTGTTTCCCTAAAGAAGCCACACTTATGTGGAAGATCCCCTGAACTGATTGGCTAACTAAACTTTGTAATAGTGGTACAGGAGAGTGCTCTAAACAAGAGCCAAATATTTGCCCCGCCCCATATCGTCACCATAGTAACCATTTGCTCTTAATTCCTGTGTCATCTGACCTAACATCTTTGTGACTGGTATGCACTGTTGAAACCTAGCTGGCCAGTAGCTTCCATCAGTCTTTTTCATTTCCCGCTTTCCCCTTGTGGTCCTAGGGATTGAACCCAGATCCTCAGGCATGATAGGCAAACACCCTACCACTAGATACCTAGCTCATTTTCAACTTTGAAACTATGAATGTTATCGAATCCAGACCTATAGATCTACATGCTCCCTCAGTTGCCCACCTACATGATGTCCTATCCCTATCAAAATATTTGGTAAATACATTGATGTGTATTTGTAGCACAGATCCTAAGTGTTCTTAATTAGGTCCTAATTCCAGGCCCTTAGATACCTCTTGCACAAAATACTAACTTTTTATTAGTATTTTTAGTAATGGTATTTTTAGTATATTTAGCATTAGTTAGTAATACCTACTAACTAATAAGAAGCTTCCAGGAGACTCCAGTCTTCTCTCTCCCTAGCTTCTCCTCCTCCCAGTCATGTGTATTAGTCACGTCTCAATCTTTAATAGTTTCCTACTGCATACATAATCCAGTAGAAGTTCCTAAGCATAGAATTTCAAGATCATTGATACAGACTTTTGTAGCACGAATTCTAATTGGTCTTATAATAAAAACCCAGAGGTTTTTTTATCCAGAGGTGTAAATGCTGAAAGATCAGAGAAGCAGAGCAAGCCACAGCCACCTGGTCTTACCTCGACAACCCCTCAGCCTGAAAAGAGCTCTAGTTCCTGTCTCCTTCTGCCTTATATTTCTCTCTCTGCCCAGCCACATCACTTCCTGTCTCCACCTCCCTTTTGCTGGGATTAAGGTGTGAGATCCTAAGTGCTGAGATCAAAGGTGTGTGCCACCACTGCCTGGGTTCTGTTTCTACTTTAGACTGGATCAATCTTGTGTAGCCCAGGGTGGCCTTGAACTCACAGAGATTCTTCTACCTCTGCTTCCCAGAGTGCTGGGATTAAAGGTGTGTGCCACCACTGCCTGGTCTCTGTGGCTAACTAGTGTATTAGCTCTGCACTCTGACCTTCAGGCAAGCTTTTCATGTTAGATCACAAGCAAAATATCACCACAAAGAACCTTCTCTTTTTGTGGCTATAAAAGTTCATGAAATATGTCCTAGAACAACAGATCGAGTATCCTGAATCCATGCTTGGGGATTTATGTCTGGATTCACAGTTACTCATGGTTGTCTTCATATGAATAAATTCTTCCTCCCTTTGGAGCAGAGGCTGCGCTTTGTAGCTATCATATTAAGCACCTGAAACATTTTCTGTCCTGAATTGAAACAGTTAATGAAACCTCAAAATGCAACATTGTTGCAAGCACAATGCAACAGTTACAGAATGCGGAAATACTTTCAAAGATGAAAAGGCCCGGCTAGTCCACCTTGTTTAACTATAACTTGAGAAAATTCACTGGGTTCTTTAAAAGACCAAGTTCGGGTTAAAAAAAAAAAAATGACTAGATTTCGATGTTTAAAACTATATGCTTGCCATAAAACTAATCCACGAAATTTTGTCTAGATTCTTAAGATGATTGATTTCTTCTCGCCTCCTATGCTGTTAAGAGTTCAAAAGACTTCTTGAGACCCCTGCACGCTCCCTCCCCCATTAAATTTCCTAGCTATCTGTGAGGTGAATAAATCGGAGCGTTCCAGGGGACCCTTGCTGATGTCCTCTGGATAAGGAACAAGCAGTACTCTCCTTAAGGGCACTTCAAAACGAAACTCAGGACTTGGCCCAAGGGCTTCTTGGGGGTCAGAAGGCTAGAATTCGGGAAAGCTCCCCTTCCTGGTCCCCAACCTCTAGCTTTCCTCCCGCAATGCTCTCCGGTGGGACCTCTGCGTGTCAGAGCCAGGCGGTGATAAGGTACGCCATGCACACGGCATAAAGAGGGAGGGAGGGAGGGAGGGAGACAGAGAGAGGGAGGGAGAAAGGGAGAGGGAGGGAGACAGGGGGAGAGGGAGGGAGAGAGGGAGGGAGAGAGAGAGAGAGGGAGGAGGGAGGGAGGAAGGGAGGGAGGGAGGGAGGGGAGGGAGGGAGGGAGGGGAAGGAAAGCCGTCCCGCCGCAGCAGAGGGCAAGCGAGGTGCGCGAGCAGAGCGGGGACGGCGGCGGCGGGGAGGGGCGTGGCTTCCGCCGGCGCGGCCCCGCCCCCCGCAGCGCGCCGGGCGGTCACGTGGCGGCCTCGCGCGCGCGCGCGCGCTCGCGTCCCCGTCGGCTGCGGGGGCTCGGAAGCCGAGGAGAAAAGGCTGCGAGGCGGCAGCGGCAGCGGCGGTGGCCGAGAGAGGTGGGCACACCACACACCGGGCGGGCGCGGCGGGGAGCGCGGGTGTCCGAGGGCTGCGGGGGGCCTCCTCGGCGGGCGGCGCTGCGACCGCGCTCGGCTGGCGCGGGGCGGCGCCCGGTGTCGGCGGCGGCGGCGGGAGGCGGGCGGCGGCGGGTCGGGGCCGGTAGGACAGGGACGCCCTTGGCCAGCGCGGCCCGGACGGGCGCGCGGACGGAGGGAGGGAGGGAGGGAGGGAGGGAGGGAGGCCGAGCTGGCGCAGCCGGGACCGTGACGGGCGCGGCCCCGGCCATTACTGCGCAGGCCGGGCTGCGGACAGCGGAGGGCGGCTAGCCGGGGCCTCAGTGGGCCGCGGGCGGCTGCTGCTGCTCTGCTCCTGCTCTTGCTGCTGCTGCTGCTGCTGCTGCAGCTGCTGCGAGCCTCTTGGTCTTGCCCAGCGCCCGGAGCCGTCCCCTCCTCCTGGCGCTGGCGGAAGCCGCTGAATGTTCTTGTTTTGATGGCTACCAAAACCTGAAACCACCGGGAGGTGTCGGAATACGCGTCGGGGCCTCCCAGCCCGGGTGCATCCTTGAGAAGCCCCGGCTGTCGCTTTGTTCTGGTTGCTGGGTGTGGAGTTCTCTCTCTCTTTACCCTCCACCCCGTCTTGAGAGCGCACGGGATCCCCATTGTTGTCGCTGTCTTGTTTTCCTGAACGGTTTTTTTTTTTTTTTTTTTTTTTTTTTAAGAGTGAGGCTGTGTTACGTTGTTTTTGAGGATGGGGAAATGGAACCCGTCCTCTAGTTAGGTAAGATATTCCGGACTGTAAGTTGGCACATTCATTCTGACAACTGTATTTTGTCTTTTCTCTGGGTGCTGTCTACGCACTTCTTAAGTTTTCCACATTTCCTTTTCCTTTTACGACACCGAAATACTGGAGAACTTAGGGAAGAAGAAAGCCAAAAGGAGACAGAAAAGATTTTGGTCTTAGATTGACATTTCAGGTGCCAGGGTGTGTTCACCCCCCCCCCCCCCGTGTGTGTGTGTGTGTGTGTGTGTGTGTGTGTGTGTGTGTGTGTCTGTGTCTTGTTTTACAAACGGGATGTGCACCTGGAACTTGGGTATTGAAAGCCATTTATCGTCATCGAATTTGAACACGTAGAACACTGTAAATGATCTGTATTAGATTTTTAAAGGATTTGGCATACTGGCAACAAATGAAGAAAATGACCCATATACAAACTATCAGTAAAGCGTCTGGGTGCTGTAGAAATACATGAAAATAGGTCAAGTAAATCTCATTTTTAAAGAGAAAACTCAAGAGTGACTACCGCCACACTGAAGATGAGTTTCGGGTGTTTTGGGGTCAGGGATATGGTAGAGTGGAACACTCGGGTTTATGTCTCAAGTGGGTTTGTGTCATGTGGGCAGAATGAAAACCTTTATACTTAAACGTTTGAAGGTTTCTGTGTTTTGTTGGTTAAGAACTTAGTAGAGTTGCAATCATGGGAAAACGTCCCAAATAGCTGGTCATTAGATAAAGAGGAATGCAAAACAAAACAAAAACAACAAAAAAATATTTTAGATGTGTCAAATGGTAACGTGCCACTTTTGAGTTGTTTTATTTTGTTTTTAAAGGATCCAAGATGATTCCTTGACTTGGAGGAAAATAGTAGGAAGAAATTTTTCATATTCACCTGTTTAAGACACATTTTCTGTTAGCCATACATGTGTTTGAAGGATTTAACCAGTTGTTCCTGGTTCTTATACCCATTTTTCTGCCCATATTGGAGATGGAAAGTACTGTCTTTTTCTAACCTCCTGCCGGGTTGGGTTCTTGATAACAGAGTGAATTTGTAGAACTGGCTGGGTTAGAAACAGTCTTTTTGAGATAGACACCGTGTTTACACTGGTCTGCAGCCTCCTTTGCTTATTAGTACAGTGTCATGTAGCTTTCTGGTTAGCTAATACAAAGCCTGTTGCTAAAGACCTGTTCATCAAAACGTTTAAATTGTAGAATCACAGAGAGGAGGGTGAAGCAACGGAAGTGTGGGGATGACTAAGGTCACGCAGAAATAGTTGCTGGCCGTGAAACATCTGTGTTTGATGAGATCGACATTGCCTTTGACATTCATATGTCGTGAGGTATTGAAATAAATGCAGAGCCCACTTTGCAGAGAAGAAATTTAAAGGTTTACACTTGAATAGGAAGACTGTGAAGGCAGTCAGTAGAATTATAGGATGATGCTTGTTAAATTTAGCCGAAGTGAGTTTTGACAGAATGCTTCTTTCCAAGGGTGACTTAGACGTTTTTTGAAAACTGATTTGATGATCAAGTGCAAAAAATTGATACATTGTAACAGTTACATACCTGTGAATTTGGGAATCTTAAGAAATTTTAAGATGTGTCTGTTAAATCCCACCTGACCTCTACTCTCGTTTCTTGTGTTTATAATGGATACATATATGTAAGTACATATATGTAAGTAGTCGTCCTATCACTGACGCCTTTTCTATACAATATATCCTGTTTTGTGAATTTTGAATAAAGAGTAAACTCTTTCATTAAACCTTAACTTTAAATAGAAAAAACAGAAACTGTTCAAGCATATATAACTTGATATTTATATAAAAGTTTAAATGGCTGGGTAGGAGGCAGGGCCAGGCGGATCTCTGTGAGTTTGAGGCCAGCCTGGTCTACAGAGCGAGTTCCAGGACAGGCCTCAAAGATACATAGACAAACCCTATCTTGAAAAACAAAACAAAAAACAAAAAAAAAAAGATTAACTGACTAACTGACTTGATAAATGGAATTGCTATTAACCCTAAATCTTTACATTAGGAATTAACAGTGTATTCTAGTAATGGTAGTTTGAATTTCTTTAGTGGTTATAATTTTTAAGTAATACAGTATGACTTTTTTGTATTTAACTAGGTTAATTGATAAAGATCTGAATTCATTACTAATCTATAAACCTCTTTATATAAACTTAGTCTGTCACTTTTTCTCCACAATTGCTAAGGGACAAATAACCTTGTTTCTTTTTCTGTTTTCCTGTTACTTTCTTTATTTGTATTGAGTTTGGTATATAATTTTAAAATTATTGTAGAAGGAATTATGTATATTTGAATCACATATGTTTGCTAAATTATTTCTAGCACATAGTTTGAAATGATCTCTTCCCTTTTAAAAAATCCTCTTTATTTAAAATAAAAACACCTTTCTGACTGTAAAAACATCGTGTTTGAAATAATGTGAAAATTATGTATGCCTCTTCTGAGTGTTACATGCATGCCCTGATTTTTACCTTTTGACGTGGTCCTTTGCAAGATTGTCGTTGATGGGTCAGTTTGGCAGCCTCACCTAAACCTGTCTACTTTGATCACAATAGAATATACACAGTTAGGGTTTTTTGTTGTTGTTGTTGTTGAATCTGTGTTCAGCAGAGTGAACTATCATATTGTGTTCAGTTTTTCTGTCCATTGATTATTTTAACAGTTTTGTCAGCTTCATCCTTTAAGGTAGGTGTGTCAATACATATGACATTGTAGGTCCAATTTGATAAGGATGGGAAAGACTCATGAGCCACTTAGAACTCAGCAGGTCTGAGTTGTGCTGGATATAAAGTATATATGAATTTCAGAGTATATACACACAAATGTAAAGTATCCCATTAGTGATTTTATATTGAATATGTATTAAAATGGTAATAATGTAGATACATTGAGTTATATAAAATAGACTTTTAAAATTAATTTAACCTGTTTCTTTTTATTAAAGAAACAATAAATGTAATACAGCTTTACTGTAACTAGTAGAAAATTTGAAATTAGATACTGGCTTGTTACAAGTTCCTTTTAGATAATGTTAGTTTTCCTAAGAGAAAGTTTTTTTTGTTTCTTTGTGGTGCCTTCCGAGAGAGAGAGAGAGAGAGAGAGAGAGAGAGAGAGAGAGAGAGAGAGAGAGAGAGAGAGAGAGAGAGAAGTGTTTGTTTTGAGATAAAGCCTCATTATGTAGCTCACACTGGCCTGGAACTCCTGGCAATCTTCCTGCTTTTGCCTTTCCAATGCTAGGAGAGCATTTTTTAAAAAGGTGTAGTCTGCTTGAATTTGAATCCCGTCTCAAAGTGTCACCAGCTTTCTGACTTTGAGTAAGCCCTATGCCTTCTGAGCTTGATGCCTTTCTCTGTAAACTGTGTGGTCCCAGTGCCAGGGCTGTGTGGAGGATGCACTGACAGAATTGACCCACCAATGCTTCCAGACCTGAGTGTGCACATAAGTAACTGGGAGAGCCGACTCCAGGCTGGGATCCACATAGTCTTTTCCAGGGGACCTTCTGCCAGTGCCAGTGCCGGCCTGTGGGACCTAGATTTCAGTGGGCATCTTAGTTCATTTTCCTCCCCCTAAATTTTACTGTCCATTTGTCTCAATTTGAAAATCCCATCTGTGAGATAAATTGGAAAAGTCACTATAATCTGCAGTGTTTTAGAAAGTTGTATATTATGCCCTCAGAGATGCTATGGAAGTCCTGTCTACATCTGTAAAGTTATTTCCATTTGGCTGGAGCCATGTTTGTTGATGGGATACTTTGACATAGTTTGTCTACGGGATCCAAGGATTTTGAAAATAATGGCATAATTGGAAGTAAAATTTTAAGAATGCGCTGAATAAATATGGTAAATTAGTGTAGTGTTTGAGTTTATCTTATTGTTAGAGATCCTTGGAGGAAGAAGTAAAATCCCTATTTTAAAAATTGGAGAAAAGAATTTCTGAGAGTCTTATCTTCTATTCTTTAGGCCAGAATAAAAATGAAAAAGAGTGTAAAGGAACATCAGGCAAAGTAAATGTATTTTGACTGTGTTTTGAAAAGCGCACACATTAGTTGGTGGGGAATCATACTGGAATGTTCATTTCAGTCTCTTAGGAAGACTTTTTTCATTGCAGATCCAAGTACAGGAGATAGGTGTGGGAACGGTGAGTGTGTTTTAATAAAGGAGGGGTAGGAGTGGGACGAGAAAGTGGCTTTTTCTGTAGTAGGTGCTCCTGATGGTATTACTGAGTGGCTCATTCTTTTAAAGATTACAACCTACTAGGTGTCCAAACGCAGGAATTCTTAAAGATTTGTATGAGTTATTTGAAATGTATTGGCTTCTGTTTACTTTAAAGTACAAACCAGTTGTAGAGATAAAATATTTATGGACAGGACTGGAATAGACAGGGAAGTGAATTGGCAGGAACAGTGACTTATTAAAGAGACAGCATATGTAAGTAAATGCATGGAAGAAGTAAAGCATTAGAAATGGGGACAACATTTTTTTTCTGTGTATTTCATTAGGAGGAAAGAGGCACTTTTTCTATTTTGAAACAATGACCTGTCAAGATTTTTATAAGAAATTTAACACCAGCCAGGCAGTGGTGGCACACACTTTTAATCCCAGCACTCAGGAGGCAGAGGCAGGTGGATCTCTGTGAGTTTGAGGCCAGCCTGGTCTATCCACAGAGCGAGTTCCAGGACAGCTAGGCCTGTTGTACAGAGAAACCTTGTCTTAAAAAACAAAAACAAAAACCACCACATTTTACAGGTGAGAATTTTACCATTCAACCATATATGTGCTTGGAATACATGATTAAGATGACTCAGATGATTGGTTCTATTTTAAACAACTTGTAAGACAGACAAGAAGAACATACAAACAGCAGATATTAACACACACACACACACACACACACACACACACACACACACACACTCCTCAGAATGTGGGTGAAGTATAAATTGACTTCTGAGTCATGGTCCAAAAACATGATGAGTGAGGCATAGAATGTCTGTATCCTTTATTTTCCAAACCAAACACTCTTTTTCAGGAGACAAAAGACATACAGAGTTTCCTGTCCCCTCTGGTCATCCTTACCTTTATTCTGTACCTTTGTCAAGAAAAGCCTTTTTGTTGCTGTCTGTCTGTATTCCTAGGATTTACCTACTTTCTGGAGAATCCTTTAGTAGTCATTAGCCAGGTGAATTATGTGCTTACCAAATGATAAAAAGATGGCAGATTCTAGAGCTGTAGCTGTAGGGCTAAATTACACTGTAAATTCTAAGGATTTCTTATCTTTTTGTATTTGGTAGTTTCCAGAAGAGTGCCTTCTTCTCAGATGAAATGCAGATATTTTATGTAAACAGATGACTTAAGTATTGTGGTTTTTAAACAAATTCCAGTTGAAATCAACACAAATTGATTGGTAACTTACCACTTAAGGATATAAAATTTGTCCTGTCTAAATGATTCAGCAGAAAGTCAGTGCATAAATTAATAATGCCGATATTTATGATTAGTTCAATAGTAGAAAAATATAAAATGCAGGAGAGGGAAGTGGTTTGTGTGATCATTCTTGTGTAGTGCAGTGAACTTTGTTAGGCATTTTATAAGCTGTTGAAGAGGAAGACTCCTAAAGGCAGTAGAATTATCAAGGGCTCTTGGGAGCGCTCATTTGGTGTACCTACAGTATTAATCTGGAAGGCTGGTTGTCATGGGTAAATATGAAGCAGTTATGTATTTAGGGCTCAGAGACCTAAAGCTTTTGCTTTCCTAAAGGACTCTGCCTTTATTGTATAGACTGGAAAACTAAACTTGGCCTTCTAGTATAGGAGGATCATGGTCCATTTTTACAGATGTATCATGCAGAAGCACTGTGAATGAATTTAAGGCTGGTTACATAATACTACATAGAAGTAGACTCCTAGAATGTTCAGGATAAAAATTGAAAGACTTTGGTGTGATAGGATGTAGGGCCAGAGAAGGTAATAAAACTATTTTCTCTTCTGTGATCCTTAAGTGGCTGAGGCATGAAAAATGGCACATTGCAAGATTCATCAGAGATAGGTGTTTATGTAGACCACAGAGGAGATAAAAATATGAGGTTGTCAAACAAGGGTTCTGTTAAAGAACTTCCAGATGATTCTAGATTGGGCAGGAAAGGAAATGATATCAGGAACTGTATAAAGGAAAGAAGATGAGGAGGTGGCCAGAAGTCTCCATAACTAACAGCAGGTATGGGAATGAGAAGTGAGCTGGGAGGACCAGCCCTTGGGGTCTGAAAATGGGATTATGTCTTCTGATTTTAGGTGATAAGGCCAAATGATACTTTATTGCCAAGAGGAAGTAAAGTTCAAAAGTTGAAAATAAAGGACAGTTAAATACCTTTTAGACTCACCTTATCAGTATTTCTAGCCTAGCATCTACAGTGCAGGGTTTCCCAAAATGCATATTTCTAAGAAGCTAGGTACTTGTTTCTAAAGAATGTATATTGGAGCAAAACTTAAGGACTTCTGGGAAGCTGGGCTGTTCCTTCTTGGGGACACTGAAAGTAGGTCTGTGGAACTGTCAGGAGACAACATGAAGAGGATCCTGTGTGGTGACGTCTCAGCACCAGTGGGGCTGGAACAGCAGGATGTTTACCTCTGACTTGCAGATGGGGGCAGATGCCATTGTGAGACAGAGACAGTGTCTGGAAGTGCGGTGAGAATCCTGTGATCCCGCTGAACATTTTGGCACCATGAAGGCAGTGAAAAACCTGGTAGGAAGAGTGGAATAGTGTATCCATGTTATCTTATCTAAAGCCAGAGCAAAGGGAAGCACATTTCCTAGAAACCCTGGTTAGCCAGTTACTTGGGACATTCTTTGACTTTGAAACCGATTCTTTGTTCTCTTAAACATTTGGTGGGGAAAGCTGGCTTCTACACGTGCTCCATTTATCTTTAGCCATTGAAGTTTTAGATAGGTTATCGAGATTGTTGCAACCGTGAGGGGCTTATGGAGCAGAAAGACAGGATCCAGGTCTCTCTTCTGCTAGGTTTACTTTACTGTGCAGTTGCTCATTTCTTCAGTGATCATGTGCATGATGTGCTTTACATGGGATGATGTGCCCTTGAAGTAGGCACATCATCCTATACTATATGAGAAGAACTAGAGGCTGATGGTGTTTGTGGATTCCCTGGACAAGAGGTAGCTTGAGAGGAAGTTGGCATAAAGTATTGATTCCCCAGGGTCCAAGGGGGCTTTGCTATGCTTGGCGTGCGATATCAGGGGGGAAAAAAATCTACGTACACTATGTTCTTATGTCTGTTAACTTTATTCCTCTAAGACAAAATTCTGTCAATTCAGCTATAGCTCCACCAGGCATTCAAGGCAGGAACAACTCTAGACATACCAAGCTCTATATCCGTCTACCTTATTTCTCTGGGATGAAATCCTGTCTCCATAACTACAGTTCCGTCCAGTTCCCTAGCTCAGTCCTGCTGCTAATGACTAACTCCTATGCTTCCAGCCTCATCTTCGTCCTCTGTATCCTCTTTCTCCATCTCTGCTGTTCTCTACTCCTGGCACTCAGAAAACTCTCCTGGAGATCTGCTTACCCTCTATGGAACCTCTGCCATCCTCTCTTCTCTCTGCCAAGCTGTTCTGTCTTTGTCTACAGAAAATGCCTGTCCTTTCTTTCCCTGGGCACTCGGTTCCCTGCCTCCTCAGGAATGTTGTTTTATCTCTCACCTTGATATGTAAAAACCTCTTTTGTTCTCAGTCAGAATTCTCTGGAGAACCTCTGGGGCTCCTCACGGCCAGGGATGGTCATTAGCACAGGAAACAAAGCTAGGCATCTCCCGCCAGCTTGTCTCCTAAGCTCAGCAGGGCAGTTAGTAACTTAGTAGGTTCAGCAGGTCTGGGGAGCTGAAATGTTTACCAATTGGTCTGGGCACACAAGGATTTCATAGCAGAAGACAGCTGGAATATTAAAGGCTGGGTAACACGAAATATTCAAAATAAATGGCCTTGCCTTTTGCCGGGCGATGGTGGCACACGCCTTTAATCCCAGCACTCGGGAGGCAGAGGCAGGCGGATCTCTGTGAGTTCGAGGCCAGCCTGGTCTACCAAGTGAGTTCCAGGAAAGGCGCAAAGCTGCACAAAGAAACCCTGTCTTGAAAAACAAAAACAAAAACAAAAAAAAAAAAAAATGGCCTTGCCTTTTGACAGACCCTTGGCTGGTCAAAGTTCAGCTTTAATGTACAGCTGAATCTCTATGATATATATCTGATAAAGACCGTCAAATTGGGTGTGTTGGTGCATGTAAATAGCAGAACCTACCCTTTAGTTAATGTGCTAATACCACTTGTGTCTGTCGGAAGGCAGTGATGCTGACTCATTCTGTATTAAGGATAGCCTGTTGCCATTTTTGACTTGTTCCTACAAAACTGGTTTATTTTACTTAAAATATTTATTGTAGTAGAATGTAAGAATTATGACACACTACTCTTTAACCACTTTTAAATGTACGACTCAATATAGCTAATTTTATTTCCAACGTTGTATAGCCATCCTTACTATGTATTTCTAGAAATATTTCATATTCCACAGAGAAAATATGTACTTTTGAGGTATTGGCTCCCTATGCTGTCGTCCTCCTGGTCTTGGTAACACCTAAGTTATCTCTATGAATAATTCCCCATTCATTTAGGACTATATACAGTCTTCCTTTGTGTCTAGCTTACTTTGTTTTCAGGGTGCATCCATATTGGATGAACTACATTCTTATTTTGTTCTGAATAGTACACTGTTAAATGTCATGTTTCCTTTATCTGCAGAGATACTTTGTGTCCACCTTTGACTTATAATTCTATTATAAACTTTGGTATATGAATCCAAAACTAATATATTGCTTTAGATATTGTTATAAATGGATATTTTTCTTTGATTTCCATTTTGTCGATTGCTATTATATAGGAACGCAATACTGGAGTTTTGTTTTGTTTTTGATTGGTGTGTGTGTGTGTGTGCGCGTGTGCGTGTGTGCGTGTGTGTGTGTGTGTGTGTGTGTGTGTGTGTGTGTGTGTAACTTACAATCTACAACTTTGCAGGACTTGGTTATTCAACTTAGAATGCCATATAGAGAAAATGGTGTTTTTCTCCTCTCAGATGTACATTTTAAACATTTACTCTCTGTTAATTTGTATGCCTTCATTGCTTCTTCAGTCTAACTTCTCTGCTAGAGCTTCCATTATGTTAACAGCAGTGGTAAAAGAGAGCATCCTTGTTCCTTGTCTATTTTTTTAAGATTGATTTATTTATTATTTTTACAGTGTTCTGCCTGCATGTATGCCTGCAGGCCAGAAGGGGGCATCAGCTCTCATTATAGATGGCTGTGAGCCACCATGTGGTTGCTGGGAATTGAACTCAGGACCTCGGGAAGAACAGTCAATGCTCTTTAACCTCTAAGCCATCTCTCCAGCCCCCTTGTCTTTATTTTTATTTTAATTTTAAAATAAAATTTGCCACTATATTTTGTTAAGGGATCATACTAGACTAATTCTACTGATCTTAATTTGTAGAGTGGTTGCTATTGATACTGTTTTTCTTTTGCAGTACAGAGAATGAACCAGCAGTGGAAGAGAAAACCCTCTAAGTTGGCCGACAACTAGTAAAGAAGATGTTTTATTTTTGTGACAGGTGCATGTGGGATCTGTGATAGAAATGTAAGTACAGCATAGCATCTATAGTGCCATGGCTTTCCCACACCTCAAATTGGGCGAGGAGGATAAATGCAGAGAACCATACTTGTGTTTAGTTTTAGTTATGCAAAATGAAATTTTGTATTGACTTACCAGTGCCTTATAGAGTTAGCAGCCCTATTCATACTAAGTGATTATTGTCAAAATTTCTAACTCTGTTCACATAGGGAAACTATGATAAGTGAAGGCTGAAAAGCTGGAGGCCTGTGTATCCCACTTTCACTTTGCACAGTAATTTACTTAAAGATTTCTGAATTTTAGAACTAATTGCTAAAAGTTTGTTTTGTGAAATTTAAGGGTTTTTCATATGATTTGAAAATTAGTACATCGTTTTTCATTCATATCAATTCACTCTACTTTGTAGTCTCATTAGTTGTGTTTTCCTGTCATTTAGCCTTTGTGTAACATGCCTTCAGGTGTTTGACAATCTTGAACCTACTCATAGTAAATTTTATTATATTTTGATGAAACATTTCCAACAATCAACACCATAGTTCTAGATCATGGAAAATGAAAACCTTGTTGACTTTTAGTCTTGATCATTACAGTACTCAAATTCCTGGACCAGAAGGACTCTTGCAGATACTATTTCACAGTCTCCAAGTTTTGACACAGAAACTAGTTTGTTACCTCCTTAATCAGTATGTTCACGCTGCCATTAAAAGTATGACTGTATCATTCTAGTCAGTCTTGAGAATTGGATAAGAGAAAAATGATGCCATAAGTTACTTTCTTTAAAATTGGAGCCAGTGAATCTTGTATATTTTGTATCCGCCTGTTCCCCAACACGCACACGCACACACATACACATGCATGCACGCACGCACACATGCACGCACGCACGCAGGCACGCAATGTCATGTAAAGGATGGAGAGTGAAGAGAATAAGAAAGGGATTCAGATGCCTAACATCAAGGTATTTTAGATCATTGGAACTGATAGTATATGCAAGAATAGCATGGAAGAAAGCCATCAGAAATAAAGGAGTGAATGTTTATTTAGTAGTTAGTATATTAGGTACCTGGTGAGTATTTTCCTTGAGTTGTTGAATTTAACCATTAAATATGAATAGCCTTACTTACTGTTGAAGAAGCAGAATTAGAGAAATTAAGTCATTCCCTTAGGACAGTGTTTACCAAGTTTCTCTGAAAATAATCCCTTGAGGTCACTTATTTAAGAGCACAGACTATTGAACCCAAATCCAGACCCCTAGGTTCAGATTTCTAGGAAAGTACACACTAGCTAATTCCTATCTTTAAGCAAGTTTTAGGAAATGTTAACATAAAAATAGTATGGCTAAGATTTTAACTGTTTTAAGGCATGTGGTAATATTTGTGATCTATTAAAGCTTGCCTGAAGATCAGATTGCAGAGCTAAGACACTAGAACCATAGAGACCAGGCAGTAATGGCATATTTTGTTAATCCCAGCACTTGGGATCTCACACCTTTAATCCCAGCAGTTGGGAGGCAGAGGCAGATGGATCCCTGTGAGTTCAAGGCCACCCTGGGCTACACAAGATTGATCCAATTTAAAAGAGAAACAGAGCCAGGCAGTGGTGGTACACACCTTTGATCTCAGCACTTGGAATCTCACACTTTTAATCCTAGCACTAGGGAGGTGGAGACAGGAAGTGATGTGGCTGGGCAGAGAGAGAAATATAAGGCAGAAGGAGACAGGAACTAGAGCTCTTTTCAGGCTGAGTAATTGTCGAGGTAAGACCAGGTGGCTGTGGCTTGCTCTGCTTCTCTAATCTATCAGCATTTACACCTCTGGATAAAAAAACCTCTGGGTTTTTATTATAAGACCAATTAGAATCCGTGCTACAAAAATCTGTATCAATGATCTTGAAATTCTATGCTTAGGAACTTCTATTGGATTATGTATACAGTAGGAAACTATTAAAGATTGAGACGTGACTAATACACATGACTGGGAGGAGGAGAAGCCAGGGAGAGAGAGGACTGGAGTCTCCTAGAAGCTTCTTATTAGTTAGTAGGTATTACTAACTAATGCTAAATATACTAAAAATACCAATACTGAAAATACTAACAAAGAGTTAGTATTTTGTGCAAGAGGTATCTAAGGGTGTGGAATTAAGTTCAGGTTTTGGAATGAAGAGGCGCACTAAAGGAGTTGTGGCCAGGGGTTAGGTGAGCACTAAGAATGGTGATTTATCCAAGGTGGAGAGCAAAGATAAAGGTCCGGGACTTAGGGAGCAGCTAAATTTGTTTTCAGTTGTCTTTATTTCAGATGTCTAGAGTGTTGAGGTGGAATTTTGGAATACAGAATCAGAAATACAGGCTTGAAGTGGAGTATTTCCAGATATGAGGTGTGAGGAGTCACATCGACTCAAACATGTGAGACACTCAGAATACCAATTAAGCATTTAATGTGTACAAAGTACTGACATTGAAGAGGTCCTAGAGAAAAGGGAACAGAATGAAAGAGATGAATTGAGAATGTGTTAAAGTTCAAATGAAAAACAAAGGGATTGAGAAGAGAAATGGGTTCAAGTTAATTAAATTAAGTTAATTAAATTAATTTGAGATGCTGGTCAGAGTTCTAGAGGAGTTAGAGCATTGTTCTGATTACAGAAATTAAGGACTAGTTTTGGAAACAGGTGGCAGAACCCCATCCTGAACCAGGAGGAATGGCAGTAAAGCAGAGTGCAAGTACAGCTGTGCTTTGCTGATGATTCTTTGGCTTGTGTAAGTGGTCAGTGATAACAGGAGTCAAAGTGTTTCATAACTGAGAGGGTTGGAGAAGTTTTATAACCCTCTTTGGGGCAATGGGAAATAAAGATGTTTTGGCTACTGCATTACTGGGAGCAGCAAGGCAGTGTGTGGAGCTGCAGTGTCTGCTCTAGCGAGCTTTGGTAGACATCTCCCTCCTGCCCCCTCCTGGGTGGGTGGGGGGTGTTGTCAGTTTCCTGTCTTCCTCTGAGCACTCTATAATCTCATGCAGGCTGCTTATGATTTGTAAGTGTTGGGTAACCCAAGGATGTTGCCTGATTTTCCTGCTCTTGCTACAAATTTAATTTGGTCATTTACCCATTTTCATGACTTTAAGAACCATGTATATGTCGATGACTCATAACTGGATGATTATATATATGGACCAGTTTTATAAAGATCCTTAACCTTTTTAAATAAGAGTTCATCACATTCTTAAGAAGATTGTGACCCAAAATCTGTTTACGAGCCATTAGCATTGACAGTGAATGTCTGAACTCATGTGCCCCTTCCCTGCAGGTGACCATTTCCTCCTTTTTGCTCCCTGGTGTCTGTTGTGCTCAGCTCATAAAATGTTTGCTTTACGAATGTAGGGACCATAGTTCAGATCCCTGGCACCCACACAATCGCAAGGTGGGCAAGACAGCTTGCAGTTTCAGCACTTAGAAGGCAGATACAACATCCTCAGAGCAAGCTGGCTAGCCAGACTAGCCATTTTGGTGAGCTGTGGTTCTATTGAGAGATACTGCCTCAATATCAAAAAGATGGGGTACAATTGAGAAAAACTTCAGAAGTCAACCTTGGGTCTCCATGCACACAGGACACATGCATGGACCCACATGCGCCTCACCCACATGCATATCATACACACCACACATACACGTGAGGGGAAAAATTTCATCAGAATTGATTTCTTTGATTTAAATTCCAGGGAATAAAGGTTTCTGAGACCTTAACAAAAGGTGTACACAGTCAGTTCATTTGGGTCGGGTAAGGAAGGGATAGATGGCACTG
Source organism: Peromyscus maniculatus bairdii (assembly GCF_049852395.1). Lineage (NCBI taxonomy): Eukaryota > Metazoa > Chordata > Mammalia > Rodentia > Cricetidae > Peromyscus > Peromyscus maniculatus. Next base: position 31,169,328 of record NC_134867.1, read on the forward strand.
GTGCCGGGTTAATTAACAAACATGTGCTTATCCTTGTAAATGTTCTTGTTCTGAAAGCACAACAGAAACGGCTTGAAGCTCTTGTAGCAAGAAGCACATTAAGTTGCATTTGCTTGATTTATGGGAATGAGTTAGAAAGAAGTTACACTTTTCTGATTCCTATAATAGAAAGTTTCTGGTCGAGGGCCTTAGTTGGTAATGTCATTAAGGGTTGAAAAATAACGAATACATTATTCTATGATGATTTCCCATAGGTACAGTGTTGCAGTCTCCTTTACAGATTAGTATCATTTTGAACTTGTGTCTTTGGAGAAACATGTTCTAGGAAAAGGCCGACTTCTAGAACACAAGATTGAGTGGGCTCTGAGGAAAGCCAAGGGACACTCTTCCTCAGTTTTAACGTGTAAACTACTTTTATTAGCTATCCTTTGTGTAGCCGCTGCATCAAGCGTGGAGTATCTTGGACAAAAAGCCCAAGTCCTTATAGAGTTCAGCTTGAAGTGGTCTGTTCAGCACGGCAGAGTGAACTGAGAGAGGCTGCCCCTCATTTCAGCAGCAGCTGATTGATGATTTCTAACCTCGGGACCGTGGACCTCTCACCTGTGCTCTCCAGTCTTTGTCCCCTCTAGTCAGCTCTGTTCTCCTCCTTTGTACCTGGGGTTTCCTGTCTGGAAATTCCTGGAATAACAGTTAAGTCCTGTTTATTTAGCTCAGTAAAATAGGGCTTTTATTATGATTTGTTTTCTAGGTGGCCTTAGCTCCACTCCTGTTACTCATTGCTTACTTGATTCAGGACCTTGTGTATGTCCCTGTCTGAAATCCCCACCATCCAGCCCCCACCTGCCCATCTCAGACTTCTTACGTCCATTCCTCTTCGCTTATTGCTTTAGTATCTTAACACATTTTCACTACTTCATATTGTCATTTTTCTGTTTGCGTATACATTTCCTTATTTAACAGACTACACATCCTATTTGTCATTAGATTACAACACTGTTAATGGACTGGTAGGTGTTTAGTATATGCTTTTCTTAATAAGGCAAAAGTTCCAAGGGTCCAGACTGGAGAGGGCTCAGCAGTTAGGAGTGCTTGCTGCTCTTCTAGAGGGACAGAATTCAGTTCCCAGGAGTCACATCCCATTTGACAGTTCACAGCCACCTGCAACTCCAGCTCCAGGTGATCGGGAGCCCTCTTCTGACCTCTGCAGGCACCCCCAAACACATGTATGCACATACATCTACAAAAATAAAATCACTTTTCAAAATTCCAAAGCTTTTACATGTATTAAGTTCATTACATCCAAGTTGGCAAACCTTTTCTTTTCCTCCCCCTCTTCATTTTCTTTCATAATTATGTGAAACTTTCATAGAACTTTAGAAACATTTATTATTATTAGCAATTTTTACCTGAACCGTGTAATTTTCAAGTAGTGAAATTTAAGCTCCCGGTTTTCCTGGGTGACTAAAACCATGTATTAATAAAGGAAACTGAGACTTGGATTATTAATACTGGTGTCACTATGTCTTGCTTCTTGTTATTCGTTCCATTGTTGGGCTTTGTTGGGCTTTCTCAGCACTGAATATAAGTACACTAACAGAACTTTTTCATACTGACAAGGTACATACGTGTAAGTGTCTTGTGTTGAAAAAGTTTTGAACCAGCTATTTGAGCCTAATTAAAATAAAATGAAACTTAAATATTTATTTTACAATATGATACATTCATGGTTTTGCTTTTAAAAGTGTGTTTTCTTTTCACCAACATTTGCAAGGTCCTATATGGAAATACATAAATCACACTGGAGGTAGTACACAGGATGGCTAGATGCCTGATTAGAGGGAATTTCCATAGGACATGAAGATGGTGTGAGGCCATTTAAGGCACCCTTAGAGATGAAAGTGTGGCTGAATTAAAAGGCAAATGTAGCGGTCTAATAATCGATGTTTGACCACTTGGAAAGGTAGAATGGATGGTGGTACATGGATTTGGCAGACAGGAGAGATGATATTAATATGAGGCCAAAGGGCAGTTTAGGAGCTAAATTTCTGACTTGTATAAACATCTAGGACCGTAACCTAATTGCTAATTAAAACAAAGGCTGTGAATTGCTCTTGTCTAGGGTTATAATTTGAAGGACCTAGCTGTTTTTCTGCCTCTTTTCACACTGATTCTAAGGTCAATTTGGAGATTTCATGTTTTTAAATGTTTGCATCTAGTTATGTCTTACAAATTCTGTGGCTGGGTAGAGACAGTATTTAAAATATACTACATGTGCCTTGCTCCATTTTTGCTTTTTTTCTTAATAATTACTTTTTATTGGTTCCTGCTAATAAAAACTGATGAGTGGCAGCTACAAATGAAAAGGGATTGTTACATATATTGTGTTTTTTTCTGTTTTCTTTCTCCTTCTCTCCCATCTTGTGTTTGAGATAGGGCATTATGGAGCCATGCTGGCTTTGATTTTGCTGGTCTCTCTTCATTTTTATACCTTCCTTGTATAGCATGTGGTTTGCATAGAATAGATGCTTCTTGGGTAGTTTCTGAACTAGTGACTTAAAATCTTAGAGGAGTTTAAACCTGATTTCCCTTTTTTCTTCTTCTCATTTTCCTAGGATGGCTGGCTGTGGTGAAATTGATCACTCGATAAATATGCTTCCTACAAATAAGAAGGCGAGCGAGTCCTGTTCTAGCGCTGCACCTTCTCTCACAGTTCCCGAGTGTGCCATCTGCCTGCAAACGTGTGTCCATCCCGTCAGTCTGCCCTGTAAGCATGTTTTCTGTTATCTGTGTGTAAAGGGCGCTTCATGGCTTGGGAAGCGATGTGCTCTTTGTCGACAAGAGATTCCTGAGGATTTTCTGGACAAGCCAACCTTGTTGTCACCAGAAGAACTTAAGGCTGCAAGTAGAGGAAATGGTGAATATGCATGGTATTACGAAGGAAGAAACGGCTGGTGGCAGTATGATGAGCGCACTAGCCGGGAGCTGGAAGACGCTTTTTCCAAAGGTAAAAAGAACACGGAAATGTTAATTGCTGGGTTTCTGTATGTTGCCGATCTTGAAAACATGGTTCAGTATAGGAGAAATGAACATGGACGTCGCAGGAAGATTAAGCGAGACATAATAGATATACCAAAGAAGGGAGTAGCTGGACTTAGGCTGGACTGTGACACTAATACTGTGAGTCTAGCAAGAGAAAGCTCTGCTGATGGTGCGGACAGTGTATCAGCACAGACTGGAGCTTCTGTTCAGCTTCCAGTGCCGTCTTCCTCAAGACCACTAACATCAGTTGATGGTCAGTTAACCAGCCCCGTAACACCATCCCCGGATGCAGGCACTTCTCTGGAAGACTCTTTTGCTCATTTACAACTCAGTGGAGACAGCATAGCTGAACGGAGTCATAGAGGTGAAGGAGAAGAAGATCGTGAATCACCATCTTCTGGCAGAGTACCAGACACTTCCGTTGAAGAAACTGAATCGGATGCCAGTAGTGATAGTGAGGATGTCCCTGTGGTGGTTGCACCGCACTCCTTGAACCAGCAGAGACTTTTGGTTTCAAATGCAAACCAGACAGTAGCTGAACGATCAGACCGACCGGGGACTGACCGATCAGTAGCAGGGGGTGGAACCATGAGTGTCAATGTCAGATCGAGAAGGCCTGATGGACAGTGCACAGTGACAGAGGTTTAAACAGACGTCTTCAGTGCCACACTCAAGGGTGAAATGGATACCTGTAAATTTCTGCCCACATAACATTATACTCATCCTTAGTAGTGCATTGTGGGAGTTGGGGTGGGAAGGAATATGGGAAAGACAGACCTGAAATTAAAATGTCTAACATTGTCTCTGTTGAAATTTATTTAATGTGAGGAATTGGGGTGTTGATATTTGAGAGCTGTTCAGTAATAACACAGTTTTCTTGACATCTGTTTACTTTATAGTGTATTTTTTATGTCTTTAGTTCTTTTGGCCAGTGTGTACCTGTGCATTAATGGTCCTCAGCTGACTCTTGCACTACCTTATTTTTCTGCATGGATTGGTATAAAATCATTACTAAAACTTGGCACCTGTGAGATATTTGATGTCATTATGAGCAGGAAGCTTAATGTGGAAAATAGATGACTAACGACTACTTTATAGTTGGTCTTACTGAGATAGAAATGTAAAGCAGCAGCTAATAAGTTGTTTCCGGATCTGTAACACACTTCATGCCGTTCCTTTCCATAGGATTTGCTGTCTTGTCCTTGTACTTTGAGGTTTCTCTTAGTCTGCATTTTTCTTTTTGATTAAAAAAAAACTTTATAATTTAATAAATACTAGAGTTTATCAAAAATAATGTTTCTTGTTTGAGTCTGAAAAAGGGATGGCGGTACTTTGGTATTTGTGGCTAAAGAGCTTTTTAAAAGGTGGGGTTTGAATTGATTGTATTCGCTCAATTTGTCCCTACCCAGAAGTCTGATTTCTTCATAGGAGAATGTGTACAGAGAAGCTATCTATGGCATTGTGTTTGGAATAAAAAGATGTGGAAAAAGACCCAAAAGCCGTGAGATTTAAATTTCTCAAGCAGCTGATGCTATTAATTTTACATTTCCTTTACCAGTCTCTATCAGTGATATTACTGTCTTGGGATCCACAGAACACTTAGAAGCATGATGTTGTAGATCAAATAAGCCCACTTTCTATGGCTTGGCAAGGTAGGGAGTATTGGTAAACACAAAATTGAGAATTATCTGTGGAAAAATCATGTCTGTCTTTCCTTTACAAAGTGGGATCGTGTGGGTACATACTTCTGAATTCTCTTTATTAGGATTATCAAGTTAACTGAGTGCCAAAACAAACAATAAAAAAGCCACTACTTTAAATATCTTTTACCTCTTGTTGAGACAGGTCAGAACTTAATTCTTATACATTTTAAAGAAGTGAATTCTGGGTTGAACATAATGTTTCAATTACATGTTTTTATTAAATTTAGTATTAAAAGACAGCCACACAAGAATTAAAGTTAAGTATTATTCAAAAATCTGGTAAAAATGAAAATTACTGTTTAAGAATGCTTCCCGATTCTTTAATAATTTCAATTGTAAAACCTCATCAATAGTACTATTTTACCACTGGCTTGAGAATTCCAGGGAACAATGCAAAGCTATTTTGTACGGCCAGTCAGTGCTCTGTGTAGTGGCTTTTACTGTTTAATGGGTCATTTGAAATAGGGTTAAAAAGACCAACTGACGCTCCAAATTCAGCAAAGAGGCACTTTTTTCTTTATTGAAGGACCATTTCCATCAGTATTTTAAGTGTACAGAGCAGAACAAGTGACTAATATTTCTTGCATGCCTCTAATCCTCTCTGCTTTCTGCTTCATATGACACATTTACTGAGATCTTTTTATTTTGTTTTTAATTTTATTTTTGTAAATTACATCAACTTAAGAAAGAACAAAATGGCCAGACACAATAGTATATACCAGCATTTAGAAATTCAAGACTATCCTTGGCTACATAAATAAGTTTAAGACCCAGCCTTAAAATTTAAATTGTAAGTATATTACAAAAGATAAGCCCAGGGATAGGTTTCCTGTTTGAAAATTGACCTTTGGCTCTAGGATAATTACTATAGGAATGTAGAAATTTGTAGAAGTGACTTTAAGCAAATGTTAAGAAAGAAAGAAAAACCAACACATTGAGTTATGGAAAATATCACCCAAACCAAATAAGCATGTTAACTTCAAATGAATTCTGCTGCTCCTTTTTCATATCATCACTTCCATCCATCTCAGGGCAGCGTCAACTGTAGTACACCCACATTTTAGAAACTATTTAGTATGTTTCCCTCTCTTAGCAATAGCCTCTAGGTTTGCAGGCCCACCCCACAGTGTGCCTAAAACATCTCTTTCATTCTGTAATGCTTCTTCTAAATACAGCTCTCGGCCTGAACAAACAGATGTCTTTAAACCTCTAATGACTGCTGGAGGCCCACTGACAAACTGCTCTAGCCACTCCTGGGCCTCTTCTAGAGCCTTATATTCATCAGAAGACTGTAAGACCTCATCAGCCAAGCCTATATTTAAAGCTTTCTTGGAATCCAGTTTGAAGGTCCCACTTAACACTTTGAGAGCTTGTCTGCTGCCGATGATTTCAACCAGCCGGCTGGCACCGCCCCAGCTTGGCACTATCCCCATCTCCTTGTGGACAAACCTGATCACACTCTCCACAGTCATTAACCTGTGAAAACAAAGAGGAAACACTGTAACTACATGCATATACTATAACCATAAAGTAGTGAGTGCTCCTCCTCCAATAGGAAATTGATCTTTTTAGGCAGATATAAAAACAATGTTGGAAAATGTCACCACGTAGTATTCAACATTTGCTTTTAAAAACATTGTTTCAGCTTTTCCAAACTTTGAAAATAAGAACTCAGGCTTCACATTTGAGGAACTTGATGTTAACAGATTTGGAGAGTAACTGAGATAAATGCTCTCATCTTCTGGTTGAATAAGCATGCAATGGAAGCACCAGGACTTGACCCCAGATAGTTGGCCTCAGTGTCAAGGCCGGAATCACAGCTGGACCAGAGCAGGAGCAAGAGCAGCAGCAAGGTAGGTGGCCGTGGCTTGGGTTGGACTAAGAGCAGTTAAACTCCTGTGCAAGGAGTTCTATCCCCCAACTAGTGTTTTTATAATCAGGGTAATTCATAAAGATAATAGACGAAGTTAACATACTAATTGATGAGTGTAGAAAAAAGCTTCACGTCTGCTAGTCACCTGTATACTCTCAGCACACTATAAAGTTCTGCAGTGTTCAGGAAGTGTTGCCTGTGGACAGTTTTGGTTGGCATGCATCAACAGAAGACTTATGTTAAAACCTAATTTGACCTAACTGTCAAAGTGCAATTTACTGTTGTTCTTAGGAATAATGGTTTTCAAAACTATTTACTATAAGAAAGAAAAGCTGAAGTGTTGCCTTTCTACACACTGTACATTCAACTGTGGAGGACTTCATTCTCTTAGCACCAAGGCTCTGACTGCAGCCTGACCTTTCTCCAGCAAACACTGCACTGGAGAATTTCTGCAGAAGCTACTAATCCACTGGAAAACTTTCTCCTCAGAGATGAGTTTCCACCAAGAATATGTCACAATGATGAACAATTACTTCAGCAGTCAAATACTATGGAAATGGCTTCAACCAATGGCTTTTAAATGGGTATGAGGCAGAGCAAGTCTAACTGTCAAAAGAATCTTAATCTAACTCCAATCTGCCAAAATTTGGGAAGAAATTAAATTTGCAAAATATAGTATCTAATAGTTGTGAAATAGAAATGATTGTTACTCTTGAGCCCAGTCTAGAACCACCTAGTATGCCAGTCTTTAAACCAAATTCTGGAATTGGCATGTGCTGGTTTAGCTATTAGCACAGCTGAGAGAGTGATGACATCAGGAATAAATTCATTTAGAACTGAATAAAAACAGTGAGACCCTGGGTGTCGGTATAATGCAGATGACATTACACGAGTGATTACAGTGGCCATCCATATGTTGGTATAACCTAGGCAACCACGCTTATGTGTTGTCTCCTCATTATTTTCAAGGTCAATTATGTAGGTTTGTTTAAAAAGTTTTATCACATTCATTTTTCATGGCCATGTGTGGGCACATATTCCATGGCATGTGTATGGAGGTCAGCTGGTTCTCTCCTTTTCACCATGTGAGTCTTGGGGATGGGACCTGGCTGGGTTGCCAGATTTGGTGGGAAGTGCCTTTACCCACCCAGCTATCTTACTGTCCCAAGTCTGCCCTCTTGAATCCTATTTTATAACTAACAAATCCTCAAGTAATCTCTGTAAGAGCATGCATTTTAATCTGACATACACTTTATAAATTACATAGCTAGTAGTATGCTTGTGTTGACATACCTTTTAGTTTGCATTAAACATAATTTTTAAAACCCACTGGTGAGAAGAAAACAGGGCATCTCACCAGGGAGAGACACACCTAGCTCGCAGCAGGAAACCTTTCACAAGATCCGTCATTAGCCTCACAGAGTTAAAGTAAAAAATTTCCAGTGTTGGAAAATGTAATTCAAGAGGAAATGATCCAATCAATAGGATATATTTCAAATTGGGAACATACAACATGGGATTATACAATAATTGTAGAGTTCATATGAGTTATCTAGTATCACCTGGAATGCTAGGGAGAATCTATGAACCTATATAGAAGACTTATCCCTTATAATTATAAAGTCATAATGTTCGATTTATAAAGCTATTAAACTCTTCTACTTTGATATGAGTCTAAGTGCATCTGACATAATGGCAAAGAAGAGATGAAATTCATCAGATGTTGGTATGTTTCTTACTATTCGGATGGAACAATCACAGGGAAAAACTACCCACAACTGGGCAAAGACTATTTGTGTGTGTATATGCGCACACACCACAGCACACATGCACAGGTCTCTAGTTTGTGGGTGGTGGTTCTCCCTTTCTGCCATGTGGGACTCAGGGATTGAATTCAGGCCCTTTTACCTGCTGAGCTGTCTCTGTGGCCTGACTGTTAATAATGAACAGGGATGCCAGATCAAATGCTGACTGCAGGAAAGGGTACTCTGCCCTAATATTGCTTTCTGATGAGGGAACCCTAAGTTTCAGGGTTAGCAAACATGGCCAAGAACATTGTTAAATGAACTTAAAACTTTACTAAACAGGAAGTTTTTTATAAAATGTATACAGGAAAGCTGGAGTTTAGAAGTGCTCAATGATGAAGAAAGGTACTTATACTGACATGAAATAAAAACGAGAGTGTATTGAACCGGAAGGCCGCAGAGCTTTCCTGTGCAGTACATGGGGTCGCAGCCAGACTGTGTGGCTGGAAATCCTAACATGGCCTCTCTGGCTGCACACTGCACTCCATACAGTGCAGCCAACGAACAGGACACACAGACAGGGAAGAGGAATATCATATTTAGACCCTAAGAAGTTACTTAGCCAAAGCCCTGAGTTTTCTTGTCTATAAAACAGTAGCTACTCAATAGTACTCATGCCAAAGAACCAAATGTGTTCTTCTATGACAAATACATAGAACATGTACTTTATAAATAATATTAGAGGAACTATATACTTTATTTAAAAACCTCTGATACTGTATTACATTGTATTTTTATTTAGAAATATTAAAGTTTGTGTTTTGTAGTCACACATAAGCAGCTTTGTGTATTAGCTTTAACTATGATTTAGTAGAGTCGCTAAGCAGGTCAGTACTGTGTCTGCTAGAATTCTAAATTGTTTCCTTGTCTAATATTACATAATCCTTAATGCATTCAAAATTAAAGCAACTATATTTACACAGTGAAACCCAGTAAATCAGTAATTCTCAACCCTGTGGGTCGGGACCCCTTTGGAGGTCTAGCAGCCCTTCCACAGGAGTCACCTAAGACCATCAGGAAACACAGATATTTACAATATGATTCATAACTAGCAAATTGACAGTTACGGAGTAACAACAAAATAATTTTATGGTTGAGGGTGTATTCAAGGGTTGCACATTGGGAAAGTTAGGAACCACAGCAGTAAATGGTAGTGTGCTGTCTGCCCTTCAGTGGTGCTTACATGAATGGAGACAAGAAGACAGATGCATGTTTTTGTCTTTCCAAATAATGAAAACTAATGTTCTGTTCTACTACACACGGGGCTGAAGTAGGAGATTCAAACATTATGAAAGAAAAAGAACAGACATATATGTCTTCAAGGTTCATAAATTATAAATTATAAAACCAGGCAATACAGGTTAACAACATAAATATTTAAAAATTTAAAGCAGTGGTATTATAAAGGTTAAGTGAAACAGGACAGACAATGCATGACTATTACTTTTTCTTGAAGGAAAATTTGTTAAGAACTAATGCTAACTTGCTACTATTCATTTAACTTTTGATGCAATCTCACTACATTCTGGAATGTATTCTTATGAGATAGTATTAAAAATACTAGAAAGTATACTGAATTATTCATTATTACACTCTGCATATTCAGGAGACAGCTTAGTATATAAAGTGCTTGCTGAACACACATGAGGACCTCAGTTTGGCTCCCCAAAGCCCACATAAAAAGCTGGGCATAGCAGCATCTGTATACAGCCCCAAGGCTGAAGGATAAAGACAGGTTGATCCCAGGGGCTTGCTGGCCAGCCACAGTGGTAGAAGGGGCCCTATCTCTAAAACTCAGATGGAGAGGTGTAGCTAGAGTTTTCCTGCCTGGCCCACAGTCAGGATAAATCTCTGTCACCCACCAGTCCCACAGCCACTCAGATCCAACTAAGTAAACACAGAGACTTATATTGCTTACAAACTGTATGGCCATGGCAGGCTTCTTGCTAACTGTTCTTATAGCTTAAATTAATCCATTTCCATAAATCTATACCTTGCCACATGGCTCTTGGCTTACTGGCGTCTTCACATGTTGCTTGTCGTGGCGGCTGGCAGTGACTCCTTCTGCCTTCTTGTTCTTTCTTTTCTCCTCTCTGTTAGTCCCGCCTATACTTCCTGCCTAGCCACTGGCCAATCAGTGTTTTATTTATTGACCAATCAGAGTAATTTGACATGCAGACCATCCCACAGCAGAGAGGATTAAAGGAAGATTCAACACCGACCTCTGTCTCTCACATGTGTGCACGTGGACAAGCATGCACACACACACACACCCCTCCCAAAACAAAACATAAAATTCAGTAAGGATGGTAAGAAAAAATTCATATAAACACTGAATGTATTTATGCTTTCCAAGTAAAATCACAAAGAGGAAAAAAAGGAACTATTCTAAGTAACTTTTGAACATTTTGACTATTTTACCTTTAGTTTAGAAGGGAAATAAACACACAAACACACACAATGCAGAAAGACCAATCAAAGTAGCAATGTTTAAAAAAAAGTGGATTTTTATGAATGGTATGGGAAATTCCTTGTATCATTCTTACCACCTTTCCATAAGTTTATATATAATTAAAATGCTTACATGTTTTTGATGCCTTAGGTGGCTAGACTCTGAGCATTGAGCAATGCCCATTTTTAATTCACAAAAAGTCGTGTGTGTGTGTGTGTGTGTGTGCACATGTTGTGTATGCCAGAGATCAACTTCAAGTGTCATTCCTAAGGAACCATCTTGAGACAATTTGTCACGAGAACCTGGACCTCACTCATTAGGCTAGACTGGCTGGCTAATGAGCCCTAGGGGCAGCCAGAGATTGTGTCCACATCCCCAGCAATGGTACAAATATGCACTACTAGGCCTGTTTATGTAGATGCGAGAGATTGAACTTGGGTCCTAATGCTCATACAGCAAGCAGTTTACCAACTGGATTATTTTCCTAGGCCCCAGTTTTTTGCCTTTATCATCATCATCATAATCATCACCACCACCATCATCATTATCATTTTTTTGGTTTTTCAAGTCAGTGTTTCTCTGTGTAACTCTGGCTGTCCTGGAACTCTCTCTGTAGACCCAGCTGGCCTTGAACTCAGAGAACTCAGAGATCTGTGTGTGTGTGTGTGTGTGTGTGTGTGTGTGTGTGTGTGTGTATAAATGTGTGTGTGTGTATAAATGTGTGTGTGTGTATAAATGTGTGTGTGTGTGTGTATATATATATATATATATATATATACACACACATACCATTTTCTCTTGGAAAGAATTAGAAGAAAATTTTGGCTGAAGAGAATGTTTCTGACACATGCATACACTAAATCTATTAACAGCTGGTGACTGCGAGATGGCGAGAAGAGCTATTGTTCATATTAAGTTATTCAATCTGCATAAGTACTTTTCCCCTGGATAGAAGAGCTGCTTGGATAAAAATGTCAGTTGCATGAATTCCAGGCAATTACCATGGAAGTTAAGTAAGTGAAAATGGGCCAAAATACATACTTTAAATGGGAACTTACCTTTTTAGTACAAAGCTATGAAAGTTTTTGCTGTTTGCAGACACCCAATTAAAACCCTTATCACAGAGATACCTGGTAAGGCACTGAAGAAAACATTAACCAGCATGACTTGTATTGAGTTCATTCTTCCTTGTAACCAGAGCTAGTTATAAAGGTCATTCAGTAGGGAATCCTCTCTAGTACTCCTCACTTCTAATACTACAGCTGCTCTTGGAACGTGGACTTTAAAAGGGCACAGTAATCCAGGATGGTGCCTTTCAAACTTCTATGGTGAAGAATCAATTTCTTTTTCGCTTAAAAATTGTTTCTATTATCTCCCCTTTCTCTATAGAAGAGAAGACACCTAGCACCAAATACTATATATATTTTCCCTAAACATATATTTTCCCTAAATTTACTAACTAGAAAGTTTGATTTAATGAAGTACAGTTAAAAGATTAAGACCATTAATAAAATAGACTAATTTTAACTGTATACTCTAATCAAATTCCCAATATCATTGTGCTTGTATTCTACAGCAATTATTAAGTAAAATAAAAATTGCCTGAATACACAAGTCCTGTGATACACTGACAAACGCTCTGATAACCTAAACAGCTACTAATGAAAACAGGCAGGCACCAGCATTTTACTAGACAAAGGGATAGTTCACCTCTGAGCAATGACATGAGACTTCATCAGGCCATTCAGAAGAGCATACAATAAAAAAGCATAGTAATCATGCCATTACAATGCATAGAAGCAAAATAAACATACATTAATAGACCCAAAGAACAGGATACAAGAAAAAGATGATGTATAATGTAATATCCTAACATCTTACATGAAATAGTTCATTATTTGATGGAGGGCTATGACCACTATAAGATGCATACTGTTAATTCAAAACTAAAGGAAACCATATAAGATATTTCAAAAACCTTTATAACTCTGATCAATATAACACTGAAATATTCAGAATGCTATTTATCAGAGCAGAAGGGCCATGTCCTTAGCTTCAGAAATTGGGCCAAAATTTAACTGAAACTTTTCTCTTAATGTACATGCCAAGATTTTGAAGGATGAAGTGTACATCATGAGTAGAAAAGAAGGAATGAACACAATTAGAGAAAATGATTTTCAGGAGCTGGAGAATGGCTCAGCAGTTAGGAGCACTTAATGAGAACACAAGTTCTATTCCCAGCAGCCCATCACAGCCCAGAACTGTCTTAACTCCAGTTCCAAGGGATCTGATGCCCTCTTTTGACCTCTGTGGGAACAGGTAATCATACAAGTAAGAAAAACACTCATACAAAAGAAAAAAAAATCCTTTTTAAAAAGCGATTTTTAAAAATATACATTATGTGGGCAGGGTTTTAAAAGCTAAAATTGTCTTATGTTTAATATTATATGAAATCATTTAATAAGTGTTATTCAATATGTAAACCATATTGCTATGAAGTACTTTAAAAAATGTAAAATGAAATCAAGATTAGCCCTACAGCAGAAAGTATGCCAAACAAAGAAAATAGTTTTCAAGTATGACAGGTCATTATATTATTGACATTTCTGTTAAAAAAAAAAAACAACCAGTGGTAATCTTACATAATTTTAAGGCTCAAAATAATAATTTGTGTAATTAAGGGTGAACATTATGCTATAATCTATATATTCGCGACCTCATTGAGATGTATCTAAATATTTAAGGGAGATATAAAAGTTGAAACAGTTGTTTCCTCAAGTCAGACAGAGTAAGTGGAACACAGAGTGAAGATCAATAGTCGTGGTACCAGCGCCCTCACTGGAGCTCCAGTTACAATACACACACCATTTTCTGAACACTTAAAAGGATCAAGTATATTTTTAAAGCATCTAACTTTCTTGCAAACACAGTTCTTTGCTATGGCATAGTCAATGCTCCAGGGACTTCTCAAAGCTGTTAATGCACAAGAGCTCAATGTGATACTAACTCCAGGTTTATGGATCTCAGAATAAGCTTACAACAGAATACAGAGGTTTTCTCAGAGTGTCCTTGGGACAGTACTAAGAAGGCAGCCTCAAGCCTGTGCAAAGCAGCAGATTTTTATGGCCTCTGTAATCACACAGCTACCAAAAGCTGGAAATTGTTGTAAGGGGGAAGAACTACCGCTCCTAGAATTTCCTGCAACTTTGTTCATTTATAAAGCTGCTGTGGATCACAGATGGTGGAGACATGGATCTCAGAAAGAAACGGGTTTCAGGAAATCTCTTTCTTGAAGACAGGCACAAGGGAGTCTTTGTGTCCATTTTCTTCTGTTTTTCTTATGTTCTTCAGTTGTTAACTCCTTCTGAATAATTCTCTTGGATTTTAGACTTTCATATATTTCCTTGACTTTCTAATATGAATTTGATTTATTAAGTCACTGTGTTTTGTTGCTTTTTAAAAATGCATAATTGAACAACAGTAACTGTACTAAATTAAAAAATTATCTACTTTAATGATGACAGAAAATACTCATTAACTGATTATCTTGTTTAAGAATATATGAAATATTGAAATTAAGGCAGAACTATATTCAAGCATGTGCTAACTGTGTTTATGCCTGCAACAGTCTCCCCCACAGGAAGCGAGCTTGCTTTATTTATTTACCTCTTCATTTATATATTGTTGCTGTTCAAATGAAACATTAAACCTGGAGAAATGGCCCAGCAGTTAAGAGTACTGACTGTTCTTGCAGAGGATCCAGGTTTGGTCCTCAACACTCACATGATGGCTTACAACTCCACTTCCAGGGGATACAATAGCCTCTGCTGGCCTCTGCAGGTACTGTATATACATGGTACATATACAACAGCCTGCAACAATTTTTCTCTTACCTGAAATCACATGCTGTAGTAAATTCTGCTCCTCCACCCATTGCCCAGCCTTGAACCAGAGCAACGCTTATTAACGGTAGTCTGTATATTAAAGGAAAATGGATGTGAACAAATCTAACCTTAGGGTTCATTTCTATACATCATGTTAAGGTCTTCAACATTTCGCAGTGTTAATAACAAGAACCATCAAGGGTAGTGAATCCTTGAACCTGTGTACCATCACAAGTAAAGTGGCATGCGGCCAAGCACACAGCAGCTCACACTTGTGCTACCAAGGGTTAGCAAACCACCTACCTGAACCACTACCTGCTTCAGTGGTGGTCCATACTGTAACTGTCTTCTAAACACAGACCCTATGATACACCTTTAGCACAGGGACTCTCCACGATATCAATACAGCACAGTCATGGTGAAACTATCTGCACTACAGTCAGGGTACGGGGATTATGGCCATATCTGAAGAGATAACCTGGTCTGAAACACAGAGCTATAAAATCAAGTATTTAAGATTCCCACCAAAAGACTTACCATTACTACTTACATGGCCATAGACTGCTCCTATATATAAGCATTATTTAGTGTTTAAAATAAATCTTACTGTTTCTGCTTATAAAGAATGTGGGGGGGACATTGGTAAACACCTTCAGTCCAGCACTTGAGAGGCAGAGACAAGTGGATCTCTAAGAGTACAAAGGCCAGCCTGGTCTACTTCCTGCACAGCCAGGGATATATAGTGAGACCTTATCTTAAAAAAAATTAAATAAAAATAAATCATGTCACAACAGTGTGAGAATTCTATCACATAGATCTAAAATGTTTTCAAAGTATTCATTTTTCATAGGTTCTAACCAAAACGTAAAGACATTGGTCTAATGTGACTAAATATTTCCTAATAAGCCCTACTTCCAAATAGAAAGGATCACTTAAATGAGAAAAACTTTTTAGCCAGATGTGGTGTTAGACACCTGTAGTCCAGGCTTCAGAAGATGGAAGCAGGGGAATCAGGAGTTTAAGGCTGGCCTTGACTAATAGTAAGTTTGTGTGTGTGTGGCCAAACTGGGCTACATAATACCCTGCCTTTAATTGTACTTTAAATAAAAATTACAATTAAACAATCTAGAAAAAGGGGCCAATGGCTCAGTGGGTTAGAGTGCTTGTTGTTTTTGCAGAGGACCCAGGTTCAATTCCCAGCACCCATATAGCAGCTCATAATCATCCATAACTCCAGTTCAGGGGATCTGATGCTTTCCTCTGATCTCGCAAGGCACTAGACACACATGTGGTGCACAATACAGACACCCAGGCAAAACATTCAGACATATAAAGTAAAATAATCTAAAATAAAAGTTTTAAACTAGAAAAAAAAAGTCAAGAACAATGTGGTGAGAGAAACAGTTAAGGCAATGAAAAACAGTAGTTATATCTCTATTATTTTTTCTAGACTTTCAGATGAGTACCAAAAATACAGAAATGTCTAATTAATAAGTATGCTTAAATATGATTTTCTTAGTTTTCATAATTATAAACTGCTTATATTTACAAAAAAAATCAGAGATTCAAAGCATGTCAAAATCTACAATCTGAAATGCAGATTTTTTTCTTCCCTTTTCCTTTATCTAGGTACAAAGTACTTCCATTTTTGTCAGAAAGCTGTAAAAGTATTCGCCAATCTAGTTTTCTCTCATCTGGATGCAGTCCACCTCTCTCCATTTCTACCACTCTCCATCCTGGAGGAATCTCTGCATGTCACTTCCTCATCAACATCCTTTCTCTTTCTGGTGTCAGTATCTGACTGTCCCTACAGCTGTTCCTTGTGGTAGCTGGTTATGTGGGCACTGTTTCTTAAATTACTTTCCTCTTTCTCCTGATTTACAACACTGTTCATACCTAACAATTCACTCTAATGACTGTTCTCTATGGCATAAAGAAATAGTCCATCATTACAGCAGACACAGTTTGAAGCTTGGCTAACTTTTTTAAATGTACAAATAATGAAATAATAAATTATTAATTCTGGTATTTTAAAAATCCTATTTTTAAAAGAGAGATACATTACCTCATAAATCTTGTTAAGGTGTTCTGCATGAACATAGATAAGGCCACTCCATTCTTTAAATTAAACAAAAAAACACAAAAATGAGTTCTAAAATTCAAAGTTTGAAAAGAAACAAAGCCAAATGGTTTGAAAATCCAAGTTTTCATTTCACACTCTGTGAGGCTGAACGGAAAGTGATACTGTGTGTGTCGCTCTCCCAGAGTTGGAGCTCAGCATTGCACAAGGTAAGTCAGATGGTGGCCTGAACTGCTGGTCTCACTGATGTGGCAAAAGTTCTAAAACAGGGGTCAGAGGAAGGCAGGGCCCACTCGGCATCCTAGTTTGAGATCTAGTCCATCATGGTGAGGCAGGCACGGCAGCAGGACCACAGGGCCACTGGGAGGACTGCGTCCTCAGGCAGCAGGCAGGGGTGAATGTGTTACTTAGCTTCCTTGCTTCTCATTCAGACCTGGACCCCAGCCTATGGAATAGTGTCACCCACATTTAGGGGTGTTCTTCCCATCTCAATTAACCTAATCTGGAAAAGCCCTCCACAAGAATGCCCCCAGGTTTATTTCCACAGTAACTCTTCAATCCCATCAAGTTGACAACCAAGACTGACCATTACAGCTTCCTAGAACAGAGTCAAGCGCCACTCACAGCGACCCAGGAGAAACCTGAGTGTGACTCTCCCGCCTGCCACCTCCAGGAAGCCATGTGTAAAAGAAAGGAGTTATGATGAGCGCTGGGGTTTTGCACTCCCAGGCTGTGATTCCTAGATTTTTTTTCTTTACAAACTATTTATTTTCTCATAAAAGCCATACCTTCTTCAATCCAGTATAATCTGACTTTCAGCCTTGTCCTCAAACATTTTAATATCCTATTTGTCAAATTAAATGACTTTTCCTTATTCTGTATCATCTGCTCTTCAACTTGACACCACTTCCTCACTCAGGCCCTCTCTTGCTACAAGTTTTCACTCCTGATGGTTTGTCTGTTGCTCTGACTGCTCTCCTCCAGTTTCCCCCTTGATTCTTCCCACTCAGCCCATCCCCTAAAGGCAAGTACTCTCCCAACCCCCGCCCCCCATAGCTTTCTCTCTCTTTTCTTTATTTGAATTCTTTTCTTTGAAAGCTTAAGCCACGCCCACTGTTGGTTTTAGGTGAAGCATTAGAACCTACTAGATATTTCCACTTCCTGTACTTCTCTGGCACTGCAGTAGGCCCTCAAACTCAGCATGGCGTAACTCCCAGGAGGAAACAGGCAGTGTGAGTTCGAGTGCCGCCACTTAGGAAGAGCGGGCATGGGAGCAAATCATGACTGTGAGCTCAGTGTTCTCACCCAGAGGAATCAGGTACACAAACAGGAATTTGGGCTGATTTACAGGATGGCAGGACAGGTAGAAATCTGTACGTTCTATACACGCTACTTAGTTAATAGAAAAGTTAGTAATGAGCAGCAGGCTAGGAATGTTGCTCTTGCCACTAATTTCTCTAGTTTACAAAATCCTCATTATCAAGACTTAAGTGTGTCTTCTTAGTTCCTCCTCTTTAATATTCCCAATGTTTACTTTCTTTTTTCTGGTTTTATTCCAACTGAGCTAATCTAGACCTGTTTATCAGTTCATGGGTTGATTAGTTAAAAAACAAAAAAACAGCCTTACTTCCTAATCAGAATTTCTGTATTTAATTTCTTTTTCT
This sequence comes from Peromyscus maniculatus bairdii, assembly GCF_049852395.1. NCBI lineage: Eukaryota > Metazoa > Chordata > Mammalia > Rodentia > Cricetidae > Peromyscus > Peromyscus maniculatus. The sequence continues at coordinate 31,187,828 of NC_134867.1, forward strand.
TAGATATCCTTTCCATCCTGCTGCTTGGTAACTCTTCCTGTACGATAGCAATTTCCTATCAGCAGCAGAATAAAGTCCAAGATCTTGGAAAAACCAAATCCCACATAATCCTAAAGTACATTACTGACATTATTAACTCCATACCCTTCAACTAAGAATCTTAACTCAGCCACAACATACCAAAATATCTGGCAATCCTCTAAATATCATATACCTAGTATTATATATTATATATAACATATAACACACACACACACACACACACACACACACACACACACACACACACACACGTTCTGTATTTTGTTCACACCAGCCCATCAATCCATAGTTGTAGCAGCTTGTTCTTGTTCTATTTCAGGAAATCCCTGGGTCAAATAATGTGATTCCATCACAACTTTCCAAATGCCACAATAGTTTCAATAGTTTCCTCTTTTGTGTTTCACAGTACTTTTTTTTTTAACTTCTGTACTTTAACTACAGTACTTATAAACTGTTTTGTAAACTGTGTGTTTGAATTCATTATTTGACATATTGCCTCTACAGGATGGGGCTAAGGAATGTAACAATGAAGTCCTCAACCATCTTGGAAGAACAACCCTTAAGGTACTGTATACTGTTGTTGTTTTTTTTAATGCTTCAACTAACTGAGCAGAACACCAATGAAGAAGCAATTCATTTGCACTCTGGTGCAAAGATGTGGTAGTGGCAGAAGTGCTAGGCTGTGTGATACCTTCCTTGAGGCTGACAGCATACTACCAATACTAATGGCAATTCTGTAATGGAATGAGTGTGTTCTGACCATAATACATCATAAAGCAGAAATTAAAACTGGCCCCAAAGACCCAGGGATAAGGGGCCAAGCATGGGGGCACATACCTTAATCTCAACACGTGGGAGGCAGGGGCAGGAGAATCTCTGAATTTCAGGCCAGCCTGGTCTACACAAAAAATGAGGAAGTAGATAGAACAGGAGGAGGGAACAGAAGAATTATTATTAAGTCATCACCCAAAGCTACACAGTCAAACACTCATTTATTTCCCCGAGTTGAAGGAGCAAGAGAAGTCAAGGGGCTAGAGACTTGACTCAGCAGTTAAGAGCACGGGCTATTCCTCTAGGGACCAGGGTTCAATTTCCAGCACCTACACTGTAGCTCACCACATCCGTAACTCCCATTTCAGGAGATCAAATACCCTGTTCTGTCCTCCCTGGACAGGCAGGTGATGCATAGGCATACATGCAGATAAAACCCCCATACACATAAAACAAAATTTAAAAAGGAAGAAAGGAAGGAGGGGTGGGAGGGAGAGCAAAAAACAAAACACTACCAGGAGAAAATAATCAACGAGGGCCGGGCGGTGGTGGCGCACGCCTTTAATCCCAGCACTCGGGAGGCAGAGCCAGGTGGATCGCTGTGAGTTCGAGGCCAGCCTGGGCTACCAAGTGAGCTCCAGGAAAGGCGCAAAACTACGCAGAGAAACCCTGTCTCGAAAAACCAAAAAAAAAAAAAAAAAAAAAAAAAAAAAAAAAAAAGAAAATAATCAACGAAAAGACCAACCTGCCTATGTTTGGGTATAGACAGCTGGGAAGTACTGGACAAAGGTGTGGAGAGCCGCCACAGATGTTTCCTTTGTCTGTACCCTGGGATGCAAGTTCACCTTTTTAGCTCTTCCCAATAACAACTGTGACAAAGCATGTGCAGAACTCAATGTGCACAAAGAAACCATGAGCATCGCACTATGCACTTGCAACCATCTTGAGTACAAAAACTCCCATCTGCAAAGTATCTTATTCTATGACCACAAGAACTAGCTTTATGGATTGATGAACTTCTTCCAAATACACTGAAAGATTTTTGGAAAATAAGTAATTTTTCTATATATTACTAGGGCTAAAATGAAATTGTACAAGAGTAGCAACAAGCCCTAAGCAGTTAGACAGAAATTGGGTGGGGGTGTCACTGTAGACATTTAAGCAACAAAGACTCAAGCAATACATTGCCCGTACAGTAACAAAAGAGGTCAGGGATGAAGGAGGACAGTATTTTCAAGCTAGGTTAAGACGCTGAAGCTTTCTAAGCACCAAACCTTTCCTTGACTCATTACACCCACTGCTGTAAAGTAAGCGATTCTGTATTTCCCTGTACACTCAAGTTTACCACTGTGGACTTTGATTCCTTCTTACCTCTAAAAGGAGACTTCTTAGGGTCTCCAGAACATTCATGGCATAAAACCTCGCTCTTGTAATTGAGTAATATTTCCACCCTTTTTTCTACCTTTTGCTATCCTCCTTTACCTAACTCTTCAGGGCTAATCCTGTGTTACATTCATCCATCTCCTGGCTTCCACATCTTCGATTAAGAACCAACTGTGTAACAGGGACAACTGGAGTTCCTTTCCTCATCAGGAAACCAAAGACCCCAAAAGAAATCAGCTTCTTAAGGGATCCGTCACACATGCAAGGAAAACGTAGGGAAACAGCTTAGGAACACAATATTGCCAATGTTGGCACTGTCATGGGTATGTGAAGATTTCACTGGATTTGTCTGTTTCTGTGGATATTTGGAAATTTTCTTCAGACTTTTCAATTGAAAAATTACAGTGGCAAAACACCAACATAACTACCCTTTAAAGATAAGTCATTTAATAATCATACTAAAGCATTTTATTATATTTAGAGAACAATGTAATCCATTTACTAAATTGTCATATATTTCAGTTACTTCATCATTCCCAGAAAGCAAATTCACCAAATATATAGATGCTGCTGACACATCTGTAACACAAACACTCAGCATGCTGGACATAGAAGAGCTTTACTGAGAGAAAACACATTCACAATGTGAGATCACAATAGGTCTCATTGTCTCAGCTGCAAGTGTTAGATGTATTCATACATCCAACTCCAACTCCTATGAAGTGCCTGAGATTGCTAGGCTTCAAGATTGTAAATTTCATGTTTACACAAATATAATTACTTCTCAGGTGCAGAATACAGACTATCTGGAAAAAAAAATGGCTCAGGAATTTTATATACATCATTTCTACTTGTCAATTTTAAAATAATCATGTGATAAATATACCCTATACTTTACAAATGCTATTGTCACTCTGAATATTACCCACAAAGAAGTTGGTGTACTGGCTCATGACTATCAGCCTAACTCTCAGAAGGCTGGGGCGGAAGGATTTCAGGGACTCTGAATCCAGTCAAGAATACAAAATGTACATAATGAGCTCTAAGAAAGTCTGAGCTAGAGTAAGACTGTACACACACACATGCACACGCACATGCACACACAAAATTTGAGGAACTTTCACAGATGGGAGATCTAAGGAATCATGATGACTCCTAAATAGGACTCCAAAGCAGAAAAGGACACAACAGAACCTCCAATACCAATAATTTATGGAATTCCTTTTCTGTCTTCTCTTTTACACTGCTCTGACCTGTAAAAGCAAGTACATATCTAATGTACACAACTTGAGATAATCACCAATTCAACTATCAGCACTCATTCACGCTGCAGATACACCCATCATTTCTAGTATTTTTCGCCCATCCCCTTTATCATCAGTGTGGAATGTATGTGTAAAACATTCAACATAAGATCCACCATCTTAGAAAAGTTTATGGATATACTATAGTATTGCTCTCATTATAGACACTATGCTAGAGAACCAATTTCTAGCACTAATTTACCTGGATAATGGAAACTCTATTTTCCCTATTCCCTCCTCACCACCTGTCAACCACTATTTTCCTCCATGCTTCAATCTCACTATTTGAGATCCCACATATGAGATCACAGAGCGGAGATTCATACATTGATTCATTCATTGGTGTATCCGTTTTTGATGACTCTTTAGATAAACTATGCTAAAACAAAGGGCATAGGGCACACATATGGAGGACTCCATACTAGTCTTCCAATTTTTTCACAATCTTAAAATTATTCTAAAATTTAAATTTTTTTCTTTAAAAATAGTCAATCAAATTAGAAAAGAAAGAGCCCCGGGGGCATTACTGGAGGGGAAGAAGAGCAGCAGGATCAATATTGAAGACAAGAGACACTCATTCTCCAAAAACACCAGCACAACCAACCACAAGGATGAGTCATTCCAGCATGTCAACCAAAATGTCTTATAGATATCCTGTAGATAAGACCTTAACATTTATTTGTTTTCCTGTATTATTCCCCTTATAAATCTTTATAATTTCTCATAAAAAATAAAACAAAAACCACTGTTTGAGGGCTATTAAGGAGTACGAATTATAGCAACCACCACCCAGGTTAAAACATGACTTTCTCAGCCGTTTCTGACGGGAGCAACCTCAGTGTACAGCCCACATACTTGCCTCTGGAGTGGAGAGTGCTTTCACAGCATTCAGATCAGATCCTGAGCAAAAAGTATTTTTTGCCCCATGGACAATGAGGCCTTTCCCTTCTGTCCAATTTTCCAATTCAATTACCCTTTCCAAAAGTTGTAGCATCATGACACCTACCAGATGAGAGAGTAAAACATGAATACGTGTAATAGACTGATAAAAACAGAAATAGCAAGGTGCCGAGCGAGACCACTAGGACATACACTTTACAAATATTGACTGTATAGCTACCAGATGCCTACTGTGCTATACAATGCAATACACAAGCAAGGTATATAAAACAGCCCCTGCTTTAAAATTTTAAATTCATTAGTCCATGTATCTTAAGAAATTGGACAAATATATTTGGAAAGAAAAATAAGAATGTACCATACAGGTCCTAGACATAGAAAAGTTGGGTATACAATATTGGATACAGTGATAAGGAAAAATTACTCCTTATGGTAAAGATAGCAGCTTGTTAGTTTTATGAGCATAAGATGACAGACATGTTATGACATACAGTCTATAAAAAATATAGGGCAAAGTGAGAGTCTAACTCTCTCCCCAGCAGGACTAACAAGATTTTAGTTCGGTCTGGAAAGGGCTAATAAATACGTAGTAAATTAATGACATGGTTGACAAACTGGCAAGCCTGAGGGCACACTATGAAAGTGCTTCACAGTTCTACCAGCAGTCAAATCAATGATTTATATATTAGACAGTTATGGTGATATGATTACAAAATCCTATGCAAGCATCCTTTAACAATAAATTTAAAATTGGAAACAGCAGAGAATGTTATGTGAAGTTCTAATGAATAATCTGTATCTATGCACATCTTTGGTTATCTTCCAAGGTCATGTCCTCAATATGCTTAATTTTACTTTCCTAGGTAAAAGGAATTAGAAGCCAAAGTAAAGATCATAACTGAAAGTCGTAACTTCCAGAGAATCTACTGTTTCCAAGCCTTACTACCCAGATCCCATTAAAATATACAGACTTATTTTGGGGGAAAAAATAATCCCACAAGGTGAATAGTTACTACTCTGCCATTTTTAAAGTAACCAGTGGTGATGATGTTCTACAGTAAATGTTAGATCAATGTTATAAACTCACACATAACTAATGAAAGCATCCTTTCTAAGTATGATCTACTGAAAATGGAAACTTCTCAAGAATATTCGGAGTGCCTGAAAAATATTATTACATGACAATTATTTATAGTTTGGGAGAAACCAAAATTCACACATTTAATGTAAAAATAAATCAAAGCAGACAAATATACATCTTCAATCATGCACGGCATTTAAGTGCCAAAACAATAATAGTGGCCATGAATATATATATATAAAACTATAGTACTAGTTAATTTTAAACTCATTCTTTTGACTTAGTGCACTAAACCTGAAGAGTTGGAGGAGACTTACACCCTAATGGGCCATAGAGTATCTGCTTGACTACTTTTAAGAAAAGGCATGGCAGGGAGTTCACTCATCTCCCCATCTAAGCTAACAAAACACCAAGACTTAAAACATTCTGCTTTTATTTGTTTTGCATGTTCTGCATCAAACTAATATTCTTCTACATAATTGAATATATGGAGCTATTACCATTAATTACATGCAAATTTTGAACACTTGAAATGTGGGTAGTCAACTGAGATATACACTAAATGTAATAACAAATTTCCAAAACATACTATAAAAAGAAAAAGAAAAAAACATCTCACATGTAACTTCTTATAGAAGTTATTTTTAGTGAAAATATTTTGAAACATTTATGTTTGATATACAGAGAATCAAAATGTTAGACTGCCTAATCAAAACTTAGTTTCTCAACTAGCCAAATAACATACAACAAAATAAATCTAATGCCACAAGGATTTCTTGTTGGGGAAATTTTCCTTCATTTATGACATTAAAAAGTACTTTTCCGGGCGGTGGTGGCGCACGCCTTTAATCCCAGCACTCGGGAGGCAGAGGCAGGCGGATCTCTGTGAGTTCGAGGCCAGCCTGGGTTACCAAGTGAGTTCCAGGAAAGGCGCAAAGCTACACAAGAGAAACCCTGTCTCGGAAAAAAAAAAAAAGAAAAAAAAAAAAAGTACTTGACAGAAATCCAGAGTGACCGTATGCAATCTGTGAAAGTTACTTTTCTCACTGCAATGTCAAAAGTCCCGAAAAGAAACAAATTAAAGAAAGGCTTTATTCTAGCTCACACTTTAAAAGAGTACATGTCCTCATGGCAAGGAAGGTATGACATCAGAACAAGGGTGCATTCCATGATGAGGAAGGCATGGCATCAGGAATGGGAAAGCAGCTCTATTTGATTTTGCTTTTTAAATAGTGACCGCTTAGAATATTTAACACTACACATGAATCTCATTTTTATCAAGATTTATACTCGTGATTTTAAAAAATCAACATATGCACAATCACAAAAATATTTCTGGTTCACTTTATAGAAAATTGTTTCTGTGTATATATATTCTATAAGGAATACCAAGACTCTCAAGAATTCTTCCACCAGGACAAGGCAAGAAAAACTATGATGGCAGGCTATGACTTAATGTCATTCTTTAGCAAAAGAAGGCAGACCTCTCATACCTGAAAAGGCATTCATTTTATTGGGGTTGTTCAGAGTGAGAATGCCAATGCCATTCTGTTTCTTCTGAAGGTCAATGGATCCACCAGGAAACTGCTCCAGTATCTTTTTCACTTCCTCCTCATGGAAGCCATGAGATGTATTATAAAGTGACACACCCGTTTGTAACAGTTTCGTCCTTGCAGACAGAGATGTAGTCAAAAGACTTTTTGCCATTTCTAGAAAAGAAAAAAGTATGCAGTTGCCCCAATAAAGAGACTAATTTTTATTTTTCTACTGTTATGTCTGGATATAATAATAAGCCTTTCTCTTGAATTGTGAAAACCTCTCCAATGAAGGTAAGCTCCATAAAAAATTAAAAAATAAAATAAAATAAAAAAGTAAGAAGAAAGAAAGAAAGAAAGGAAGAAAGAAAGAAAGAAAGAAAGAAAGAAAGAAAGAAAGAAAGAAAGAAAGAAAGAAAGAAAGAAAAAGAAAAAGATTAAGACACAATCTGGTTAAGTAGACCTGGGTAGCCTACAACTCATTTTCCTTCAAGGTTCCTGTAGTAGAAGTTATCTCCAGTCCTGCCTGGGCCCGCAGCCACTCAGACCCAAATAAACACACAGACACTTATATTATTTAAACTGTTTGGCCTAATGGCTCAGGCTTCTTGCTATCTAGTTCTTATATCTTAAATTAACCCATTTCTTTTAATCCATAAGTTGCCATGTGGCTTGTGGCTTACTGGTATTTTACATCTTACTTCTCATGGTGACTGCGGCTAGCGTCTCCTGACTCAGCCTTCCATTTCCCAGAATTCTCCTCTCTCTTTGTCCTACCTATACTTCCTACCTGGCTACTGGCCAGTCAGCACTTTATTTATTAACCAATCAGAGCAACACATTCACAGCATACAGATATCCACAGCAGGTTCCAGCTTCTTAAGGGTTTATCCACTCTGGGGTGGGCTTTCAGTGATGTACCTGCCTTTGAGTCATTCTTCCTAGAAGTAAAAGAATAAAGGCACTAGTTCACCAAGGTGGAATTGTGTGGACTGTGATGTTGGTCTGTCATTGGTTCTCAGTTTGGACGGAACAGACACTTGCTTTATATCTCCCCCAGGAACAGTGTATTGCAGCACTTCCTGTGTGTGCATTTTTTTATTGACTGTTACAGATCTTTCTTTCTACTGCCCACAGCTTTCCTAAAGTCTGTAAGGTAACAAATCTCACATTCCTAGCTCTGATTCAGGACTCATTTACTGGATGTCCCTATAATTCAATTGGGATATTCTGAAATTGAGATTTTTTTTTAATGCCACTTTACTAACAAAAGAATTGTATCCAAAGCTTTCTGTGATTTGATCTTTTTTTTTTTTTTTTGGTTTTTCGAGACAGGGTTTCTCTGTGTAGCTTTGTGCCTTTTCTGGGACTCACTTGGTAGTCCAGCCTCGAACTCACAGAGATCCACCTGCCTCTGCCTCCCAAGTGCTGGGATTAAAGGCGTGCGCCACCACCGCCCGGCCTGTGATTTGATCTTTACTTAAAACTTTTATCTCTTCTCTCATGACCACCCCTCACACAACACATACATACATACATACATACATACATGGACCCAAATAACCAGTCTCACAAACGTAACATGCTATATTATTTCCTCCCTTAAATAATTTTTTCTTTTTCTTTCTTTCTTTCTTTCTTTTTTTTTTTTTTTGACCTGGTACTTCAAAAACAGAATTCCTAAGTTTTCCCTGAATGTGATTATTATTATCGCATATTAACATGTTACACATATCAGTAATTTTCATTTCCTCTCACAAGGCAAACGGATGTTATGGGTTAGGACTAATATTCTCTTTGAGATTTAGAGGTGATTTACCAGTAAACTGCAAAAAATGATTAGCAAACTTAATTGAGGGAACACAGGCAAGACCTATGTGATCCTACTCATTTCCATTTCCACAGAAAGACTGACTTTGAGCTCTCTGTAGGAGACAATCAAGTGTGCCTGCCTCTATTGGTACTGCTATTTTGACTTGGATTTTCTCTCATTTCCTCTCCACTGGCCAGTCTTCTTCCCCACAATATCCTTCATATTTTGGGAAGGTACCTGGAGCTACCTTTACTCTCTCACAGTAAGAAGGCCACACAGAGCAGGTTGTCACGGTTCTGCTGGATCTGCTTCTGCTATGGAAAAACAAAAGATAAGCTCTCAAGATCATATACAAACTCAATTCAGAAGTTGAGTAGCCTACACAGTCAGAAGGAAATCTAATGAGTTTATCATTTTTAAATGGGCTGTGTGTGCTCTGTGAAGTTTTGGTTTGCTCCTGAGTATGATCCAGTGTGAAGAGATAATTAAGAAACTAATTTGGAGCAAAAGTTCTGATCTTCCCCACACTAGTCATAACTCCAAATGAAAATGCTACGAAAGCCTGATTAGGATTTAGATGGCTATTTAAAGAATACTATTTTGTCTGCATTTTTATAATGCTTTGTTTAGGAAAAGAACATGAAATTAATATATAAAGCATAGAGTAGAGGATTAAAAACCATTGGCATTTTAATTGTTATTATAGGTTAGTAGAATCAGAATTTTTTGTTTGTCTGTTTGGTAAGGGGTCTGCCTACTTTAAATATATTGTCTCATTCTCCAACATCTGGCAAGTCTAGCATGATTAGTATTATTGCTATCAGATCATGCCTCTTTACCTTCAAATCACTGAACACTTAAAATAGTTACGTAATGCATTGCATTGCTTTGTTAGAAAACCTCAATTTGTAAATGGACATTTTCCCAAGAAAAGGCTTCTATTAAGACATGTACCCATTCTACTAATTCCATATTTTTCTCTTCTTCCTTTATTCTGTGCCTTTCCCAATACTGACTCTTGTTTTCTGTATTCCTTTGAGATTCCTTGTCTGTACCCGAGTAATTCAAAGTACAGCTTAAGCCCGCTAGACTCACTGACCCAAACTTTGGAATTTCAATTCTAACAATTTGATAATAGTATGTTGTGCATACTTTCACCCCAATTCTAAATTCACAAGCTAAAATACACAATGGTCTGGGCTGGAGAGATGGCTCAATGGTTAAAATTGTTTACCCTTCCTTCTTCCAGAGAACCTGAGTTTGGTTCCCAACTGGTAACTCCTGCTCCAGGACACAGTCCTCTTCTCACCTCCCACTCATGTGCACATAACCTGGCCACTCCCCCATACACATTATTAAAAATAAATCATTTTTAAGGACGCACAATGGCTGTAGTGCTAAGACGATAAGATGTCAGACATTAGTGAATTAGTGTAGTATCTGAAAATACAAGTAAAGAACTTGAAATTCAGGGGCTGCCACGGACTAGACACATATAAACAACCTCTATTTGCTTTACTCCTGGGCACACAAGGCAATGAAAAGGTTCTGGGGCAGTTACAATTTTATAAAACTTTCTTCAGTGCAAAAGAACTATCCAAACTGTGTCATGTGGGGTACCTTGCTGTCCTACCAGGGAACAGATTGTTCCAGCTGAGAAAGCTAACCATCAAACCACTGGAAAGCTGAAAAGAATACCCCTCTGGCCATCTGGGACCAAAGGTTCTCCTCTCTAATTCTTATATACTAGTTCCTCCACTGAAAGTCCTTTTCTATTTAACACCATGCTGGAAACATTGAATTGTGCTAGAAAATTAACATAATTTCATAGTAAGGAAGTAAATGAACAATGAAAAATCAGAAGGCATTTTAGACTGAAATACATAACCTGTTTCTCTGGTTTTCAATTTTATACTCCTTAATTCTCTCAGGTTCCACTACATGCCACCCATATCTCTCCCTAAACACACACAACACAAGAAAGTAACTTTCATGTCCTCAAATCTCGTTTTCTGTCGTCTCAAATTTCAGCACGTGTGATGTTAGTCTTTTTCATTTCAGGCAGTAATTCCAAGTCATCCTCTCTAACTCCCCAGTCTGCATAAAATCCCATCTCCCCCACCAACATCTGTGGTCGCATCAAACACTACCATAACTACTTCTTTTGACAAACTGTGCTACTAAACTTAGTTGCCAAGAGGGCATCTGGCGTGCTGAGAATAGTTCCTGGCAAACAGTAATTTCCAATAACTTTCTTAAAACAAATTCGTAGGCTTAAGGACCTGACCACAGAGCTAACTCACCATCTATCCGGTTCGTTATTCTAACTCACCCTGCTGCAACTTCGTCTCTCCACAAGCAGGTTTGCCTTTCTGCAATGATGGTCATTGCTCTGTGCGCACCAGCTAATCATGTGCTAATCAGCTGTCTAGTCATAGTCCAATAAGGTGTCCAAAAACAAAACAAACCCGTTTGTTACCAAGTTCCTTCTTCCTCCACTCCTGAGATTTCACAATTCTACCTGTCCCTGCCCCCAAGGAAGAATGCTATTTCTCCTCACTGTCTTCCATTAGTCTTGCTCGTATCCCTAAACCTGTAGCACCCAGAGCAAGAGACGGTCACACGTTATAGAATCGGACGTGAAAGTTGGGAAAATAAGAAGCCTGACTTTGACGTCCTTCAGAAAGTCTTTCCAAACTCCTCGGGACTTTGGACAAACGTGGGGAGGGGGTTGATGCCTGTAGTTACACCCGCCAAAGTTGGGTGGCTTTTCTTTTGTTGTTAAAAGGCTGGCTTCACGAAACAAATACGGAGGAAATGCTTAACGCAAGCAAGACAAATCAAGTTCCTAAGCAGGCATGACAGAGATCCAACGGAACATCACCTAAGTTCTCACGGGGTCTCCAAAGCACTCAGAAATCCACGCAGAGAGCCGAACTCCTCTCCCCGGTCCTCTGAAATCGCTAACGTCGCGGTTTTCCCACGCTCCCCTGCAGCATGTCAGGCACCGGCCCAGGGACCTTGCAGCACCCCACGAGACCCACGGGCGCGGACGCCTGCACTGCCTGCAAGAGCCGGCAGAGGGCAGTGCGCCTGCGCGGAGCCTTGGCCGCGCTCGGGGTTCACCGGCAAAAGCGCTCCTCCCCCATCACGCCACACCGGGTTCCGGGGGTTCTCCCGGGACGGACGGGGCGCACCCCGACCGCCGCTCTCTCACGCAGACATCCCTACAGCCCTCCCCCCCACCCCTGGCGCTGACTTCCCCTTCCGCTTTCTTAAGACCCTCTTCCGCTCCGGGGAAACCTCACCCTCCGCCGCGCGCGGCCCGCTTCCGCTCCCACACCGGCTTGTTTCCTCTCGCCGGGCGCTCCGAAGGAACGCCCACCGCCCCGGAAGTCCCACCCCCCTTGTCCGCAGACTCTCCCTTTCGGGGACTTTCTCCCCAAAGTGTGGCCAGCCGGAGAGAGCGGCTGGGCTGCTGCTGCGGGTGACAGGTGGTGGGTGTAGGGTTCAGGCTAGGGAAAGGAGATCCCCTAAACCCTTCCCGCCCTGTTTGGCTGCTAACCTGGAAACAAGGAAAGGGGGAGAGAAAGGTAGGGGACACCGAGCCATTTGAGGTTGAAGAGTTACTGTGGGCAGGGTTTTATGTCATCTGTCAAAAATTAAATATTCAGCACATGCTTGTGGCATGGCTGCGGCATGTGCTCTTTTTTTTTTTTTTTTTTTTTTTGGTTTTTCGAGACAGGGTTTCTCTGTGTAGCTTTGCACCTTTCCTGGGACTCACTTGGTAGTCCAGGCTGGCCTCGAACTCACAGAGATCCGCCTGCCTCTGCCTCCCAAGTGCTGGGATTAAAGGCGTGCGCCACCAACGCCCGGCTAGGCATGTGCTCTTTAAAGACACCAAGCTCAAAACATCTGTACAGACTTCTGGTTCTATGGCACCGGCTGTAAGGAAGTACTTTGGAAGACAGCCAAAAGGAGGGGCCCTTGAACTCCACATGTTATTTGTCGTTTTATCGCAGAGAAAGAACTCAGATCAAGTCTTGGGTAGGGGATATCAGAGACAGATGAAAGCGGTTGAAACTTTTTTATCAGTGACTTCGAACGGTAATGGGGATGTCTGTTCCTTGTTGAGCAGATGCAATTGGGATGTGTTAAGAGGGCTATCGCAGCTCAATAGTCAGAGAGCTGGTAAGTTCAGCCTGTTGCTAAGTGTAGAGGGGGTTCGTCTAGCAGCATTTGTGAGTTTGTGTTTCCCACGAGAGCTAACCGACAGGAGCTGAGGAGACAAAAGGCTCTGCCTTCCTTCTAAGGTGTGCTTTCTTGGGTCCTTGAAAGTGTCCAGAATTATTTGTGTGTGTTGGGGGGGGGGGATTGATTTACAACTGTAAAGTTTTTTTTTTCTTTCTTTCTAGTAACTCTGTTAAGATAGGAAAGTGTAAACTAAGCTTGATGTTGCACACCTGTAATCTCAGTATTTGAGGAAGTGGATGCAGGAGGATCAAGAGTTCAAGGGCACCTCCAGCTATGTAGAGTTGAGGGTCAGCCTGGGCTACTTCAAATTCTGGCCATTAAGATTTGGATCTGATTTATCATTTTCTCTGTATTTTTGTAGCATGACATATAATGGGAGCAACACGCCTAAAATTAAGACAGTGGCCTAACAAAGTGAAGAGAGCAGATGAGGGAAACAGATCAAATGGTTCTTAGATAGACTGACTGTATGTTTTTCTCCTGTATGTAGTTACTTGTGTTCTAGGAACGGTTTTATATTAGGAGTATTTAAATACATTGACTGTCCTTTAGTTTCAGTTTTTCTTTTGGCCAGCCTAGTCTCCAATTCCTCATGTGGTAAACTGTTCTACTGTTGAACAGAAAAACCTCTTGACAATAGGGACTTGACAGAACTCATTTGTCACTTTGCACCTTGACTGGTTGTGGTCACTGTGTCCCAGGCAGCCTTCCAAGATTGATAGTCTTTGTTATTTTTGTGTGTGTGTGTGTAACCCTCTGATACTATCTTTATTAAGTAGAAATCTATGTCATTTGGAAATGATACTATCCCATCCTTTGTCAATTTTCCAAGTGTTTCATGAGTTGCCAGTTCTCAAAAAATTTACTAGCAACTTGAGATGGAATGGGTAAAGGGGAGATAAAAAGTAGAGTTTAAATGTGTCTTAGGAATTTGGGGTAGAGAAAAAAACTGAACACTTGGTGTTAGTGAACTAAAGTAATGAAGTCATTGTTTATATTTCACATACAGTCTCCTCTGTACCCATGTGTATGATTTAATCATTGTCTTGAATAAATTGGAATAAACTTTGAGACCAAACCATGTAAAATGAGGTTGTAAGTGCCTTGAGAAAACAGGAAGGTGAGAGATGAGAAGGCTGAGCCTGAATACCTAGTTTGTACTCTCTATAATCTTGTAGAAAGCCAGAAAGCTTGCTGCTACTCTTCTTCTTTGCTTCCTCCCCTCTCCAAGGGTAGCCTACTTATCACTATGTATGGCGTATCACTGTAGGTATATATCTTAGAGTGAAGATGGCTTCTAGTAACTTTTTGCTGAACAAACAAATGCTAGGGCCTGGGAAAGAGTTCATTTAGTCAAAGTGCTTACCTCACAACCATGATGGCCTGGGTTCGATCCCCAGGACTCACATAAAAACACTGGCATTGTGTTGTGTGCTTGTAATCCTATCACTGGAGAAACAGAGATTTGCTGGCCAATCTAGCTTAACATGAACTCTAGGCCAATGAGAGACTGTTTCAAAGAAAGTGAATGGTGTTCCTGAGGATGACACTTGAGGGCTTGAACACATCACTTGCACACTTGAACATGCATACACACATGCATAAAAAGAATTTAAAGCACACTGCCATCGTTAATGAGCTATTTTATTATCAAGTCAATAGCTGTTCACATGTTAACACTTGATTCAATTGGCAAATAAGTTGTTTTAGTTTTCATAAATACAGATCTCATTATAACTCTTGATCCACTGTTCAACTTGTTTTCTCCCCCTCTCACCTACACACTCTTTTGTAGTCAGAATTTTTTATTTTATTTTATTTTTTTTAAGAATTGGGACTTCATCCTGGGGTTTCACACATGCTAGACAAGTACTGTATCACTTAAGTACATTCCCAACCGTATACTCAGAGTTTTTCAATATCTAGTCTTTTTAAGAAAATGACTCAAAATAGCCCTGAATCATGAGGCACAAAATTTATTACTATGAGATTTTCTGCTGTGGAACATTCCTTTTCTGCACTATGAATATATATTACTCTCATTGGTTAATAAAAAGCTGACAATCCCATAGCTGGGCAGGAAGTTAGGTATAAAGCCAAACTGAGAATGATGGGAAGAAGGAGGGTGGAGTCAGGAGAGACCCCAGCCAGCCTCCCAGGAAGCAAGACATACTAGAGGACAGGTAAAACCATGAGCCTTGTGGCAATACATGGATTAATAAAAATGAATTAATTTAAATGTAAGAGCTAGCTAGTAACAAGCTTGAGCTATTAGCCAAGTATTTATAAATAGTATGAAGTCTCTGTGTAATAATTTGGAAGCAACTGCTGGGACAGGGAACAGGCCTATTCAGCCTCTAAGTCAGTTATTTGGCAGTCAGGACAGGAATGTCTGTTTACACTTTTCTGCCTTTTTGTGCCTCTCCTAAACCCTTAACTTATCTTTCATTTTTACCATCCCTTTCTAGAGAAATAAAGGGCCTTTGGTAGTCTCTTTAACTATTATGAAAAGCTTATGATTCTCTGCTGCTTTAATTTTTTTCTATTTAAAATAATAATGTGGTGCTAGTCACAATAGCTAAATTATAGAATTCACCAGAATGTTTTTCAGCAGATAAATAAAATGTATAAATACATAATGAAGTTTTGTTTAGCTCTAATGAATAATGCAATTATGTCATTTGAATAAAAAACAGAACTAGAGATCATCATACAAAGTAAAATAGTCCACACACACCACAGAAGAGTAAAAACACCACATTTTCTTTCTTTCTTTCTTTTTTTAAAAGATTTATTTATTTATTATGTATACAGTGTTCTGTTTGCATGTATCCCTGCAGGCCAGAAGAGGGAGCCAGATTTCATTACTGATGGTTGTGAGCCACCATGTGGGTGCTGGGAATTGAACTCAGGACCTCTGGAAGAACAGCCAATGTTCTTAACTTCTGAGCCATCTCTCCAGCCCCCACATTTTCTTTCTTATTTGCTAGGACATAAAAGGACATGCAACCAAAAGGGGAAGACCTGGGCATTAGAAGGAGGGTTAAAAATGAGTGGTGGCATTCCTAATGCATCAGTAGCCATATGCTTGTGTATTTTTAATGTAGTTTGATATATTCTACCCATAGCAATCTACACACCTATATAAAAATCTGTATTGGTCTCTTTGCCACCTTTCTGCCATTGGGAGCTCAGGCTGCTTCACCATGTTCTTCCACCATGATGTTTTGCCCTACTACAGGCCCAGAAACATGGAGCCAAGCAATTATGGGCTGAAACATCAGAACTGCTATGACAATAATGAAGGCTTTGCTCGGCTCTGTGTCAGCTGAAAGGCTAAGAAGAGAAACTGAAATTATACTCTCTTGTGCTTCATCTTGAGTGGGGGGTATTGACATAACTGGAGACAGAAGAAGTGGGCTCTCAGGCATCTTGACATTGTTATGTGAACTTGGGAGCCCTCTCCGGGACAATGGCTACTAGGGAGACATTGTTATGTGAACTTGGGAGCCCTCTCCGGGACAATGGCTACTAGGGAGACAAGTTAGACTTTGTTTTAAAATGTGCAATGGCCAGGGTTAGTAAGGCGCTCAGAAACTCTACTGCTGGTGAGTCTAAACTGGCCAAGTTGCCTGGGCCAGCAATGTGGCAAAAGCAGACAATTGTTAAATTTTAATGACATTGTAGGGAGTTTATACATCAAACAGAAATGGAAGTTCACTCAAATATTGTGCATAAAAATGTTCACTAGGTCGTTAATTTCACCATTGTGGTGATACTGTGTTCCCCAAAATATTGTGCACCCTAATAAACTTATCTGGGTTCAGAGAACAGAACAGCCACTAGATAGACATAGAGGCCAGAAAATGGTGGCACATACACCTTTAATCCTACCATTCTGGAGGTAGAGATCAATCCAGATCTCTGTGAGTTCAAAGCCACACTGTAAACAGCCAGGCATTGTGACTCACGCCTTTAATCCCAGGAAGTGATGGCAGGAAACAGAAAGGTATATAAGGCATGAGGAACAGGAACTAGAGCGTGGTTAAGCTTTTAGGCTTTTAGCAGCAGTTCAGCTGAGATCCATTTGAATGAGGACTCAGAGGCTTCCAGTCTGAGGAAACAGGATCAGCTAAGAAGTTGGCAAGGTGAGGAAGCTGTGGCTTGTTCTGCTTCTCTGATCTTCTAGCGTTCACCCCAATATCTGGCTTCAGGTTTGTTTTTATTAAGACCTTTGAAAGACCCCCAGGGGAGATCTTCCTTCAGGAGAGACCCCAAACCCAAGGAACACACCGAAACCACAGATCAGATGCAAAAGCAAGAGGGTTTATTAGATACACGGGTACCCGGGGCGAAGTCTCTCGGAGGACTTGCGCCCCTTCCTAGGGCAAGGGGGACTTTTCATGGGATCCCAGGGGCAGAGGCGCGGTTACAGAAGCGAGAAGCATAGTTACAGGGTCCCTATTGGTTGTTTCAAAGAAGGCCAGGGTGAACTTGGGGTCGTATGTGTGTGGCTGACTTGGCCTTGCCCAGGGTATAGTGGGTGTTTTTCCAGCCCAGCTGCTTATTCCTCAAGGCCAGGGGGCCAGTCATAAAATATCCTGATTTGACTCAACTGTTTTTCTCCCAAGGCCGCTGACCACAGTTATCTCTCTCCCAAGGCTGGATGGCTGGCCATAGTTATCTCTCTCAAGGCCGGATGGCTAGCCAGCCACAGCTGTGAACTCCTGTTTTTCTGATTCCTTCAGAATGGCGTTTCTTAGGCTAAGTTATTGGGGGGGGGAGCATTTCATCGGCCCAACGCCCCATGTCCTCATAATGGAGCGGGGGTCTTTCATTCCCCCATTTTCTTTTGTACCAAATGGAATCTTTCATTTTAGGATGGAGAATAAGGGGTCAGCTCCATCTCTGACTGTCTGAGCCTCTGATATTGCTGGGTTAGGATCAAAGCCTGGACAACTGAAACCCTATCCTTGATGAATTGCACCAATCTATTGAGGATGCATGGCCCAAACAATAAAATGAGCAGGAGGATGATTAGGGGGCCCATAATGGTGGAGACAAGGGTCGTAAACCATGGTGACCTTTGGAACCATCCTTCAAACCATCCCTGATGAGACTCGAATAATTGTTGTCTCTGTTTTAATTTAGCCATGTTATCCCTGACTACTCCAGTATGATCTGCATAGAAGCAGCATTCTTTTTTGAGGGCAGCACTACTTCTGATAGGGATGTCAAGGATTTTTCTAACGCACTAACCGATTCCTCTAGGGCTTTGATGTCTGTATTTATGGCTACTTGGAGCTGTCTGAATTGGCCGGTCTCCATAAGGGCTGCGGTCCCTGTACCTACCCCAGCAGCTATTCCGCCCATGGTAATTTCTCCCAGTAACAGGGCCAGCGTCAGGGAAACAGGCTCTCTGGTGATGCCCCTCCTAATGTCAGGAGGACTATTAGGGGGATCAAGGGGACCCCCGGGTGAGTCTTATCTTTAGTGGGTTTGGAGAGCGTTGAACTTTCCATGTTGATGTCTCGGTGCTCTCAGCTTCGTCGGGTTCCTTGGCAGCCTTCACATGCGACGCGTGGACCCAAGCCGCTATCCTGTCAACCTTGAGTGCGGTGGGAGTAGTTAACAGGACGGTGTATGGTCCTTTCCATCTCGGCTCTAGGTTCCTGGATTGATGGCGTCGGACCCAGACAGAGTCCCCAATCTTGAATGGGTGAGGCACCACCGGGCGGTTCAGTTGCTCCCGTTAGGCAGGGGTTTCCACACCGTCTTTTGCACCAGTTGGAGGGCTTGGAGGTGCACCTCTAGGGAAGGGCTGGGAAAGATGTCATCCAGGAGTTTCTTGGTTACCACGTTAGCGGTCTCCTTCTTGGTAGGGGAGGCCTCTGTCCATCCATGATGTAAGCTTGTCGCTCGGGGCTCCATTCCGCCCCCATTTTCTTTGCTAGTTCCTGGTCCTCTGGGCTTCCGCCATCCGGAGGGTCTGGGTCAGCGCGATCAGCTCTGCTCTTTGGGCCGATGTTCCAGGTGGCAGCGGTGAGGCCCAAATTGCCTCCGATTCGGTGGTGACGGCTGCTCCGGCCCTCTGTTCTCCTTCTTGGAGGAAGCTGCTCCCATCCGTGAACCAGATAAAATCTGGGTTCGACAGCGGTTGATCTGTTAGGTCAGAGCAGGTGCCGTGGGCCTCCGCCAGAATCTGGAGGCAATTGTGCTCCTTGGATGGGTCTGACAAGGGCAGCAGGGTTGCGGGGTTGAGGGAGACAACTGGTCCGAACACCACTTGGTCTGTGTCTAACAACAGACCCCTGGTAGTGGGTCATCCTGGAATTTGAGAGCCATCTATCTGGGGGCTGCCGGACCAGAGCTTCCACCGCATGGGAGGATAACACAGTTAATAGCTGTCCCAAAGTCAGTTTCCCTGCATCCTTGAGTAAAACAGCAATGGCGGCTACCATGTGCAGACAGGGGGGGCCATCCTGTAGCTACCGGGTCTAATTTCTTGGATAGATAAGCTACAGGTCTCTTCCATGGCCCCAGTCTCTGTACCAACATTCCTTTTGCAAAGCCTGAGTTCTCGTCCACGAACAGTTCAAAGGGCTAGGACTTGTAGGGGGGGGTCCCTTTGGGTCCTGTCCAGATGCCAGCTGAACCTTTCTCTCGGTGGTCCATCAATACCTCCTGCTACCTGTGGCCCCCTGGACCAAAGCTGTGCGGTCACTGAGAGAGCCTCCGGTATGGCTCAGGACTGAATGTTGAGCCCCGGTGTCCACTAGGAAGGTCACTGGCTGCCCCCCAATCTTGAGAGTTATCCTAGGCTCGGGGGGGGGGGGCTCCTGGCCTTGACCTCCCTAATCCTCCAGATTAAGGAGGTCCGTGGCCCTTGGCTTAGTTCTCCAAGACCCTTGAGGCTTCTTTGATCAGTCACAAGCCCAATGTCCTCTCTGTTTACAGTAAGCACACTGGTCTTTGTCAAGCGGTGTCCTTCTTTGATCTCCTGTCCTAACTCCCTCTCTGACCTGTCCCTGAGACACTACAGTGGCCAGGACTTTCTCTCTCTTTTTTTCCCTCAGATCCAACACCTCTTTCTCTTTCTTGTTTTCCCTCTCCCTCCGTGTCTCTGTTTCTTGCCCTCCCTTCCTCCTTCTTGCTCTCCGCTCTCGTTCTCTCGCTCTCTTTTCTCTCCCTCGTTTTCTCTGTCTCTCTTATTAAACACTTTCTCTGCCTCTCTAAGTCTTCCCAAAAACGCTGCCGGCGTCTCTTCCTGGTAACCTGAGCCGAATTGGTAGGGGGTCTAGCGGCCCCTTGGAGACCCGCTAAGAGCAACTGGCGATAGAGACGTAGGCGCTCCCTACCTTCGGGGTCGTGGAGTCCCAGTTCGGGCGGGTGAGGGGAAAGGCTGCATTAGGCAATTGGGTGGGTCTTCCATTGTCTCCTGGAACCTCCGAGCCTCCAGGAAGGCTCGCTGTCTTTTGCTGGTTTGTCACGCCTTCCTCGTTATCTCTCTCTGTAGAGGCTGTTCAGGTGCCTCTGCGGGGGCCACCGGTCCCTCCGGCGCTGTCGGGGGGGGGGGCTGTAACACTCGGGGCGGAGTGACTCGGCGTCCACGGGTGACGCCGCCCCCCGAGCCACCTTTCCCACCCCGGGCCCTCCCAGCTGTCCCGGAGCCGGTCGCGGCACACCGCCGCGGTGGAAGTGCGCTCGGCGGCGGAAGTGCGCTTGGCGGCCGGTCGCCAGCCCGTGCGCTCGGCGGCTGGTCGCCGGCCGGGGGGCAGTCCCCCGCCGACCCCACCCCCGGCCCCGCCTGCGCGCCCCCACCACATCCCGCGCCCACCGCCGCCGGAGCGGCAGAACACAGGGAGAGGAAACGACACGCTGGTGGAGGGGTTGGGAGGAACGGGGAGCGGGAGAGATCCGCCGATCCAGCTTCCTATGACTGTTTCTAGGAGGAGAACGGTTAAACAGAAAACACAGAACTACAGACAAACACAAATGAGACTAACACGCGCTGCGCGGCTTCGGTTCCAAACCGAAGGCAAAACCAGAAAAACCGTGCCCCAGAGGGGACTTCAGACCGTGCCCCAGAGGGGACTTCAGACACCCGCCAGAGGGGACTTCAGACCGTGCCCCAGAGGGGACTTCAGAAAAACCGTGCCCCAGAGGGGACTTCAGACACCCGTGGAACGTCTTCCAGGGTCACGGTGGCGAAGTCCGAGCCCGTCAGCTCCTTCAGACCCACCGCCACAGACAGATTCAGGCGCGCAGACAGACAGACAACATTCAACATTCAGACAGGACAGGGATGACATACACCAAGGCCGGCCGGCTTACCTCCTGACAGTGGGTCGGTGGTCCCAGGGAGGGGTCTCTATCCCCGTACGGGCCACCAAATGAAAGACCCCCAGGGGAGATCTTCCTTCAGGAGAGACCCCAAACCCAAGGAACACACCGAAACCACAGATCAGATGCAAAAGCAAGAGGGTTTATTAGATACACGGGTACCCGGGGCGAAGTCTCTCGGAGGACTTGCGCTCCTTCCTAGGGCAAGGGGGACTTTTCATGGGATCCCAGGGGCAGAGGCGCGGTTACAGAAGCGAGAAGCATAGTTACAGGGTCCCTATTGGTTGTTTCAAAGAAGGCCAGGGTGAACTTGGGGTCGTATGTGTGTGGCTGACTTGGCCTTGCCCAGGGTATAGTGGGTGTTTTTCCAGCCCAGCTGCTTATTCCTCAAGGCCAGGGGGCCAGTCATAAAATATCCTGATTTGACTCAACTGTTTTTCTCCCAAGGCCGCTGACCACAGTTATCTCTCTCCCAAGGCTGGATGGCTGGCCATAGTTATCTCTCTCAAGGCCGGATGGCTAGCCAGCCACAGCTGTGAACTCCTGTTTTTCTGATTCCTTCAGAATGGCGTTTCTTAGGCTAAGCTATTGGGGGGGGGGGAGCATTTCATCGGCCCAACGCCCCATGTCCTCATAATGGATCGGGGGTCTTTCACCTTCTAACAATTCGTGCTACACACCATCATTTGTGGGAGTTTGGGTATTTATTTTGTTACTATTTTTTCTTACTTTTTGGTCTTTTGCAACAGTGTGGCATGTAGCCCAGACTATCAAGAATCCACCCTGAAGCTAAGGCTGGCCTGAAATGCCTGATACTGCTACTTCCACTACCCAACTTCTGGAATCACAGGCAAGCTTGAGATTTTCAGGATTTTTGAGAGAGACTTTTTTGTTGTTGTTGTTGTTGTTTTTTTTTTTTGTTTTTTTTCAGGAGGCCTTGGAGTAACTTCAGGAGAGTTCAACAAACCTACCAACAGTCCATTGTAAACATGTAATCCAACCTTGACCTAAGAGTCTTTCCAGATGTCCTATGAATAAACTCAGAAGATTCAGATGGCTCTTATTAGGCATATTCAAAAATACTAGTAAAGTGCCTGACTTGACTGTCAACCCTAGCACCAATTCCAGAAAAAGAATCTTGGGAGATCAGAGATCAGTCCCTACAGGAGAAGAGGAGGCTGGATATTGTTGACCAAATAGAAAGAAAGCTTGGAAAACTTGACATAGTCCCTAAGCATCAGATTTTCCCAGCATGAAAAAGAAAAGAAATTAGAATCTTCTCACACCAACAATGCAAATTCATTCAATATGGGTAAAAATATAAGGCACAAAATACTAAGACTACTAGAAAATAAGAACACAAACAGGTTCTTGACATTGATCTAATAATTTTTATTTTGATCCCCAAAGTATTGGCAATTCAAGAAGAAACGTAGACAGAATTACATGGAACTGAAAAGTTTATAACAATGAATTAATGGAAGAAATGAGAGAAGATATTTGTGAACAACACTCAAATACCCAAAGTCCATATGGAACTCAACTTAATAGCACTAGAAACAACTGTACTTATTTTTAAAGAAATAAACAGATTATGTTTCTGAATATACATTTTCAGAATGTACAGAGTTCAACACAGGGTCAATGACTAACCCTAGTACTCAGGATGTGAAGGCAAAATGGTCACCAATCAAGTTTTAGGCCAGCATGTACTACACCATGAGACTACCTCAAAGGGGAAGAAAGAAAACAACAAAACCCACAAGCAAAATGAACAAATACAAATAGCCAAAAGGTAGATTAAAAAAAAGTCAGCTCCACTAATTCCCAGGAGAAGGCTAACTAAAACCCTACTAAGCTATCACTTCACATTGTTCAAATTGCTATTACCAAAATACAAAGACAACAGGTATTGATGAGAAAGTAAAAAAAAGCCCCTGAGCAATGTTTGTGAGAATTAAATTAGTATGGCTGTTTGGAAAATGGCATAAAAGTACACTAAGATATTAAAAATAATCTACCATATTACACATGACTTATACTTCTGTGTTTAAACAAAATCTCTTGTAGATATACAAAAGGAAATGAGTATGTTGAAAGGTGTCTGTTTATTTCACTGAAACACTAATTTTAAAATAGCTAAGATATAGAATCAGTCTGAATGTCTAATGCAGGATCAATACCTAAGGAAAAATTACTATAATTTTAATGTATGATCTTAATACTGGACTTTGTTATGTAATTTAGGCTGGCCATTGTGGTTGTCTGAAAGAAAATGGCCCCCAAAGGGAATGACACTATTAGGAGGCCTTATTGGAGGAAGTGTATCACTGTGTCACTGTGAGGGGTGGGCTTCGAGGTCTCTTTTTCGAAAGCTTCCCTCAGTGAGACAGTCAATTTCCTGTTGGCTGCAAGATGTAGCACTCTGGGCTCCAGTACCACACTGCCATGCTCCCCTTCATGATCATAATGGACTGAACTTCTGAAATTTTAAGCAAGCCACCCTCAATTAAATGTTTTCTTTATAAGAATTGCTGTGGCCATGGTGTTTCTTCACAGCGATAGTAAACCCTGACTAAGACAGTCATGAAAATGGCTGCCTCTGATTCTTGTGTGCTGGGATAACAGGGGTATGCTGCCACATCCAGTTTTAATGGGACAGTTTACAATAGCAGTGTTTTCAATAAATAATGCTGGAACAATTGAATGCCACATTCAAGAGATCCACAGCCAAACCAGGAGTCCAGTCAAAGAGAGAGAAGGATTCTATGAGCAAGGGACATCAAGATCATGATGGGGAAACCTACAGAGACAACCAAAACAAACTAGTGGGAATTCATGAAATTTAGACCAACACCTGAGGAGCCTCCACAGAACTGGACTAGGCCCACTGCATAATCAAGACAGTTATGTAGCTTGATCTGCTTAAGGGGCCCCCCTGGCAGTAGGATCAGGATCCATCCCTGGTGCATGAGCTGGCTTTTTGGAGCCCACTACCTATGGAGGGACACCTTGAACAGCCTTGATGCAGGGGGAGGGGCTTGAACATGCCTCTACTGAATGTACCAGGCTCTGCTGACTCCCCATGGGAGGCATTACCTTTTTTGTAAGAGGAAATGGGGGATGGGTTGGGAAAAGGCTGGAGGAGAGAAGAAGGGGATCTGTAATTCGTATGTAAAATGAATAAAAAATTTCTTAAATAAAAAAAAAAGAAGGAATTGACCCACATGCTTCAGGAAAGTGTTCTGATGATAAACTTTGGACCATAGAAGTTGAATGAAGAAACAGTTTCTCCTTAACCTAAAACAGGCTACCATGGAACTAGAAAAGACGAGACAAGGGAAAAGTAAACTTCGAGATCTCTTTGGAAAAAACAAGAAACAAAACGTTGAAATTGAAGCAAAAATTACAAGAATCTTGCATGATCTAATCAGGACTATCCTGGTCCATACAGTAAACACTGGGCATTTTGAGGAAAAACAAAGACTGTGAGCTTGGCACCAATGGAAGCAGGTGTACCCAGGGCTAGGCTGAAGAGTAAACTAAGTTAAGGAAGGGCTAATGTGTTACACTGGTGGTTAGATTAAGGAAGCCCAAGTGCACATAAGGGTTGAGAAGTGACCTAAAGGGATAAAGGGAGCAGGAAGAATGAAATTAGGTGCTGATAGAGACTTGGAAGTCATTGCTTAAATTGAGTAGCATAGAGCAGTCAGGTTGAGATGAAATAGAAACCAAAGGTTTTGAAGATAAGGAGCTTACAAAATGCTGATAAGACATGTGACAAAACGAAAAGAAATTTCTGACATTAGCTGATAACAAAATGAAAAGAAATTTCTGACATTAGCATTGAAGATCAAGCAGGAATAGCACTTTGGTCTATATAGTAAGGTGTTATTGTGGGTAACCCTGACATATAGAAAACCTCTGAGTCTACCTACATTTACAATTTCCAGATTGTTTATGGCTTTCATACTGTCATGGGTCTGGGGTCACTTAGAGATTCACCAGCATGACAATGAATAAATTTTAATAAATAAGAGGCTTTTTAAAACATTGGCCAGGACTGTAGATACTGACTAGGTGCATACTAAGACTCCTGCTCAGATTATAGCTCAGAATTACATTAGTATTGAGCTTATAAAGGCAAACAACTCACAAGGCTTCATACTTCCTGCCTTCATTCAGTTAATTCAGTTTCAACATTTTAAATTGTTTCTTATTTCTTCCAAAGAGATCTTGAAGTTTACTTTCCCTCATTTTCTGTCTCCCAGTTCCATGAAGAGAAAAAGGGCAAAACTCTAAAGGCTATGTACTCCCTGCCTACATGTAATCAAGCACACACACACTCAGGGCAACCAAGCTTGTTTATAGAAGTATAAACACACATGCATGTTATTTTACATGAACAGCAGTCCCCAGCATTCCAGGAAGTTATCTGTCCTTGGGCAAGTAGCCCTTGCAGGTTAGAGGCATTTTTGTTCCATCTATCATATTGTTGATCTCTTAAGCACAGTAATTTACACTTAAGACTTACAACATGTTAACCGTCACACAGACCAGGAAGAAAATGATGTGAGGAAAGAAGCCAAATCCTAAACTATTGGTAGGAACCAACTTATGACAAAGTAATACAATCACACACTGAAAATTTTACACTACCATCAACACGAGATCTGTGCATTCTTTCTAGAGAAAAGAATATATCATAAGATTTAAGTAAAGTGCATTTTTCTCCAGTGTGTGTGTGTGTGTGTTATTCAACTGAGCTAGCTGTTTTTAATTTTCCCTTTGCAGGCTCCTATGTGAAGGTCCAAAGCACAAAGAAGGGAAGGGGGCAGTACTGTTCCTCCCTCAACAGCAATACTCTTTTCTTCTTTTAAGGCCCTGCTCCTCGGCTTTTCCATATTTAGTAACACCATGGAATCATCCTGAGATGCATTAATAATGCTGGCAGGTTTATATAGCAGTGCCTGAAGGTACATAATAAAAGGGATAGAGTGAGCAAGCGTTTTAGTCAGGCCAGGGGAGACTTTTCAAACTTTTATCTGAAATTACTTAGACAGTATTTTTTAATGTACTCCTGACTATAGCAAATGTTAATTTCCATTTCATGAAACCTGTGGCTTGATCTGCTTCTGGAGAAGGTAGCTGGCATGGCTTGAGTTCACTTTGGCATCTTTGGCTGGTTTACAAGCAAATACGGAGGGAAGATATTTGGCTTTATTTTAATGATGCACATGCCTTTCATGTAGTCTTGACTGTGCAGCAAGTCTTGGAGCTGCTATACAAACAGTATATGTGCAGAGTTCAAGGAAATTCAGAGGAGCTGGAAGTCCCAAGCCTGGAGATAGAGCAGCAGTACCCAGCACTCAGGTATTCAGAACCCAGGAAGTAAGGCTCTGATCCTCAAGCCTCCAACATATAGTGTGTATTTTAAACACAAATAGCCTACAACTTGTGTGTTTCTTAATTGGAATAGAAATAAATTATTATCTGGTGATTCATAGAATCATGAATATCCTTAAAACTCTATGATGAGAAAACAAATTCTGTACTAATATTAATATTTGACACTAAATCTATTAGACACCAGAAGCTGAATTCTTCATACATACTCCAAATGTCTTCTCCTGGCATGTGGTTTATTTTCAACTGCTTAAATAGGTTAAACCCTTTGGGTATGAGTTCTCTGCCTCCATGTATCTATGCATGTGCACCACAAGAGTACATAGTGTCTGCGGAAGTCAGGAGAGTGTGTCAGATCTCCTGGAACAGAAATGACAGGTAGTCGTGAGCTGCAACATGAGTGCTAGAAACTAAAACTTGTCCTTAGCAAGAGTGGCAGGTGTTCTTAACTACTGACCCATCTTTTAAGCCCCTGAAATAGGCTAAAACCTTACACATTCTTGTGCAGCTCATGTTTAGACAGTCATGTTGGTGAGACTTTATGGGTGTAGCTTCTGACATTTCAGGGAGACATAATCTCACAATAAACTCCCTGATCCTCTGGCTCTTACACTCTTTCTTCTCCCTTTTCTGCAGTGATCCCTGTGCCTTAGCTGCAGGAAATGTATTATACATGTATCCATTGAGACTGGGCTCCACCACTCTGTACTTTGATTGGTTGTGATTTGCTGTAATGGTCCCTGTCTATTGGAAAGAGACATTTCCTTGATGAGGGGTGAGGATTACATTTATCTGTGGGTATAAGGACAAATGCTTAGAATATAGTTATGATTATGTTGGTTTAGTAAAGTGGTGACTGTAGATTCTCCGCCAAAATCCATGACTTCATCAATCCACAAGGTTTCCTGTACCAGGCACAAATTCCCCTTGTTGAGCAGGTCTTAAATCCCAGTAGAGAGCTGTTGGTTTCCAACAAGGTATGTGCGCACTACTGCACCGTTAAGGTTTTTGTACCAGGCTGGCCATTGTTACAGTTCATAGGCAGAATATCTGGGTAGGATTATTAGTTGCTTCCATCCTTTGTAAGCTTATGTGATGCCTTCTGGCACCATTAAAGCTGGTCCTCAGGGAGGAGGCATTCAGGTCTGTTCCAACTAGAGGGCCCCTGAGCCCTGTGTCTAAAGTGCATAGAGTCTTCAACAATAAACATGCCTAAGTGGATGAGAGAAAGCCTGTGAGACCTCAACTACACAAAGAACTAGGGCAACTAAGAAATACTGAGAGTGGAAAATACAGTCTCCCCCAAAGAAGAGCACAACCATTGGACAGCCCTGAAAACATACACACAAGTAACCATTATACAGACTGAGCAAGTTATATTTAGGAATATATATGAATATACGTACATGCATTTAACAACCATTAATAAGAAAAGAAGCCACGAATTTGAAAGAGTACAAGGAGTAATTTATGGGAGGGTCTGGAAGGAGGGAAGGAAAGGAAGAAAGGATATAATTATATTAATCTCAAAAATAAGAAAAAAAAAGACAAACAAAAAGCTTATGCATTCTTTATTGCTCAAAGTAACAAAGCAGCATCACATCATTTTCTGAATTTTGCAATTTATTATATTTATGAGTTCAATCTAAAATGATGACTTTCGAGTATGCTATGACATATGGATACTTTTTATACATATAAATAATTAGCACCTGTTATTGAAATGATCATCTTTTTTATACTGTTTGCCTAGGTCACTAATTATATATGAAGTTGCATTTATGTAATTATTTATAGGTTTGCTACTGGGTTGCTGTGGTTTTTATTTGCTCTAATACAATACAATATTTCAGCTATGACTGGTTTGTAATAAGTATTGCTACATAATTAGGCAACCTCTCCTATCTTATTCAAATTCTTCTTGGCTTTTCTTGACTACCTAAGCATTTACAAACCAGTTTTTCAGGTTCATAATGAGCTTACCTAGGATTCTGAAAAAATTCAAATTGTAAATACATGTATGTGTGTGAAGGTATTTTAATAGGCATCATTATATATGACTGTCATCTCATGCATTTGATGATTCCTTTAATATATTTTAACATTTTTATTTTATGAACTAACACCATGCATTCGTTTTATTAGGTTTAATTCTTGATGTTTTGTAATTTCCAGATGTTCTTATGGCTGACATCTTTAAAACTACAGCCCTTGGTTTTGTTTTCTTGACATAGGGTCTCATACAGCCTTAGCTGGCCTCAAACTCACAAGGTAGCCAATCTGTTTTTGAACGCCTGAACACCTCTACCTTCCAAGTTCTGAGATTACAGGCATATGCTCGGCTGAAACTATTGTGATTTGAATGTGAGATGCCCCTTCCAGATTGGTTTGCTCTTCAGCTGATGATACTGTTTGAGGATAATTTTGGAACTTGTAGAGATGGGACATAGGAGGAAGAAAGTCACAGGTCTTTGAGGGAATCTTGCCCCTGGTTTGCTCACTCTCCTCCTTCTTTCCTCTCTCCGTCCCTCCCCCCTCTCTTCCTTCTTCTCTCTCTCCTTCTCTCATCTCCTTCCTACTGTTCATAAACTGGAGTTCTTCCGCCACATGCTATTCAACCAAAACACATGTTACACACACATGCATTGTTAGGATTTAGCAGTGGCAGGTTGGGGCCAAGGTATGCTGTAAAGAGATCACACCACACAGCAGATCTCACGTAAGAGGATTATTGGGGAGGAGGAGTGAAAGGTTGTCTTTGAGTGAGGACATGAGAGATAGAGATAGATAGAGATAGAGATAGAGATAGAGATAGAGATAGATAGATAGATAGATAGATAGATAGATAGATAGATAGATAGATAGATAGTCAGACAGACAGATAGACCAGAAGTTAGAAAAAAACAAGAGAGCGCCGGGCGGTGGTGGCGCACACCTTTAATCCCAGCACTCAGGAGGCAGAGGTAGGCGGATCTCTGTGAGTTCGAGGCCAGCCTGGGCTACCAAGTGAGTTCCAGGAAAGGTGCAAAGGTACACAGAGAAACCCTGTCTCAAAAAAACCAAAAAGGAAATAACAAGAGAGCAAGAGAGTGATCAGTGATAGCAGGGACCTTTTAAAGGGTTGGTGACTTTTGATTACATAGCTGCTGAGTCTCTGAGGGCACACTGCAGGAACACCTGGTTTCTAACACATGTAACACACACACACACACACCACACACACACACACACACACATACACACATCACACACATACATACACCACACACACAACACACACACACACAGATACGCACACAAACCACACACACATATCACACACGTACTACACACACACATATATACACTCACATACACATACCATGCCCACACACATATATACACACACAACATACACATGCACACCACACCTCCCTTACAGACACACTGTAGGCCTATGCATGTTTTCTTATTTTATCCTCATTTCTTTATCTATGTAGTCTTCATATTTGTTCCCTGGATTGATCTATAAATAATCATAAATATGTAAATCATGAAAGTCTTGGTGACCCAGTTATTGAATCCATGATATTTTGTAGTGTAGATATGATGTAATTTATCTCTACCCTTACTGGAGAGCTAATTCTAACTCTTATAAAGAAAGATGTGAAGAAAAATCCCTTATGGGATCTTCCTTATTGTTTACCTGAGCACATCTTTATTGTTTACCTGAGCACAGGCAGCACATCTAAAAGTGGTGTCTTTAATCAGGCTTTCTAAATTTGAAAGAAAATACCTAGGCCTGAGAAATTCAGCAGTTTTTGTGGCCCCTGGGTGGGTGGCTTGTCAGGGATCCAAAACCAATCACCTTGTCAGACTTGCTGGTCTGCCATCTGGGAACATCCATAGCCTTGTTTGTCCCCTGTGACCAGTTTTCACTCTGGCCAGTCAATCTCACCCAGCCTGTATTCAAGGTAGGCCATTAAGCAGGGGCCCAGTGGAGCTACTGAGACTTGAAGAGGCTCCCCTGGTTCTGGGACCACTTCCTGGGCAGTAAAGTCAGCCACTCTGTTGGCTCTGGCTTCTGAGGAATCCCCCCTCTTGCTGCATTTTGTGTTGGACAGTTGGTACCCTCTTGAGTAACCAAATAGCTTCCAGTAAGGCTAAGATTTCTTCTCTATTTTTTTAAGTCTCTTTTCCTGCTTGAGTTAGCAATACTCTGTCCCTATATAGAGCCCCCATGGACATGGGCCATGGTGAAAGCATATTGACTATCAGTGTATATGGTTATAGCCTTGTCTTTTCCCTCAACAGAATGCCCAAATCAAAGCTTAAAAACTTAGCTCCTTCAGCTGAGGTTACCCTACTTAAAGATTATTGTTAGATAATCCTATCTTGGGTCACCACCACTGTCCCTGACTACCTGAAAGTGCCCCCATCTGTGAATAATACCACATCTGGTGTTGCCAGTGAGATGTCAGTCAGATCAGGCCTGATAGAATGGATTAGGTCTGTCACCTCAAAGACAGTCATGCAAGGGTTCCTGCGGTTTGTCGTCCAACAGGAGACTCTCAGGGATGAGGGCTGACATCTTATGGAGCCGAATGTGAGGCTGATCCAGAAGCAGGCCATGGTATTGGATCATCTGGGTGTTAGACATCTGTCTCTCCTATGCCCCACTCAAGGGGGCCTCAGCAGAGTGTGGGGCTGTGAGAAACAGTTCCTGTTATACAGTTAATTTGTCAGCTTCTTTACCAGCAGGGCAGTGACAGCTAGAGCACTTATACATGCTGGCCATCTGGCTTTGACTGGGTCAAGTCTCTTGGATACATGTCCCACTGATCTTTTTCAGGGTCCCAGGGTTTGCATGAGAATTCCCAGGGCAATGCCTCTGGATTCATTCACATACAAGTGGAATGGCTTAGTAATGCCTGGAAAGGTCATCACCAGGGCAAACACTAGAGCCTTTTTCAAGGCCTAGAAGCTCTCTGCTCAATCTCAGCCCATTCCAAAGGCTATGTATCCTGGATGCTGATATAGAAGGGCTTGGCTAGCTCAGCAAATCCCTATCCATAGCTGTCAATATTCAACACCCCTAAGGAGTACTTGTACCTGTCTTTTCGATATGGGGATGGGGATTCCCAGGATGGCTGAAATGTGGTCATAGGAAAACTCCTCTTTCCTTCCTCTAGGTTGGAGCCTAGGTATATGACCTGAGGGAAGCACAGCTGAGGCTTTGCAGCTGAGACTCTGCTCCCCAGGGCTGGCAAGGTTTCTAAAAGGCCATCTGCTGCCTGTCTACATCCCATCCCAGTGGTCAAAGCTAGGAGGTCGTTTACATCCTGGAGCAAGGTGTTTCGTGGGTATTTTTTTTTATATATCTAAATTCCAATAGATCTGCACCCAGGGCTCCATCAGACAATGTTGGTGAGCTTTTGAAACCCTGTAAGAACAGAGCCCAGGCTAAGTTGACCAGTATATCAACCCTCTGTGGTAGTCTATTCAAAGGCAAATATGATTGACTTGGGCAAATGGAAGGCAGAAGAAAGCATCTTTTAGATCCAGGGCCATTCAGATCTTCCTTTGTGGGGCAATGAGCTTAGAAAGATATTTCAGGACTAGGGGGTAGATGATTTCCACTAGTTTGCTGACTTTCCTGAAATCCTGTACTGGCTGGGATTTCAAGTGTCAGGCTTCAGGACAGGGAGTGAGGGAGTGTTCCATGGGGAGTAGCAGGGGAGAAGGATTCTTACCTCCTTCCACTGGTTGATGTTTTTGACAACCCCTTATCTGGTCTCCTGGTTCTTGTGGTATTGTTTGACCTGTACTGGTGTTGCAGAACTTAATAACTAAACTATGATGAATGGCCAATGTGCTGCTAAGCCTGGTGGGTTCCCCTGGGTCCACACATCCGGGGAACTTGTATTGAGTTCCTGCAGGTAGCCTGAGGATAATTCTGCCTTTCTGGTGGTCAAGTCCTTGTATAAGAGGTACTCCTCAGATAGAGAACAAATGGTCAGAATATTGGAAAGAATGTGGCCGGAGTCCACAATTAGACTAGCCAAGTTCCCCCTGAAGAGATGGTAGCTCGGACTTTTTGTAATAAGTCCTTTCTAATCAATGGGTGTGGGCACTGTGGCAGAATCAGAAAAAGAATGATTCCAGTACCTTGTCCTAGGTCTGTGGTCCATTAGGTTGTCTATGGAAAGTGTGTGATTTGGCCTGTTGCTCCTTGGACTGCTGTCTTCCTGGAGATTAGGAGTCCAAGGGGATCTGTCAAGACAGAGTGGGCTGCTCTAGTGTCAATGAGAAAGTCAACAGTTTTGTTCCCTACTCTTGCTTTCATCCTGGGTTCCTAGGGACTCAGTCTTAGGGAGCCCTGGCCCCATCAATTTCCAGATAGCTGGAGGATGGGGCGACTCTCCTCTTTTTCTTTTCTGCTAGGGCAGTCGTTCTTACAATGACCCTTCTGCTTTACAACAGGCACATTGTTTCTTTTCCAGACATTTTCTTTCCCTTTCTCCTGGTCTATTTTTTCTATTTCCTCTCTTGTCTGTTTCCCTAAGGCCAGCGATGACCACTCGGGGAGAGTTTCTTTCCCTGTCTGTCTTTGGCTGAATCTTGGTTATTCTAACCTTCCTGAACAATTTCCAAAAGTTGAGACCTATTCATCCCTTCAAATCTCTCTAATTTCTGGAGCTTTCTTCTTATGTCTGGGGCTGAGTGCATGACAAAGGCCATATTAGTAGATCTTTGGTTTCTAAGGGCATCTGAATCTCTGGGAAGAAATATCTGGTATGACTCACAGAGCATTTCCGGACACCCCAATGGCTATTCATCACACCTTTGAATTACCTGACTTACCTTGGATCAGTTGGTACGTTTTCTGGCTACCACTATTAATCTTCCCAATAACGTTTGGCAAGATGTGCCAACAACCCATTAAGCTTCATTGATATTAGGATCACAGCTGGGGTGGGTGGATCAGAAGGTCGGCTCTACCCAGGCCTCTGCATCAGACAGTGTCGTGCTGCCTGGCCTCAGAGCCAACTTCCAAAGTTCTAGCTGGATTCGGTCCTCACCCATAAATAGGGAGGACTAGAGCTGCTGGCAATTATCCCAAGTCATCTGATGTGTATAAAAACAGTTTCCAATGGGCTGATAAAGGCCTGCAGCTTCTCTGGAAGAGAAGGGTTTAGGGTCTTCTAATTATATAAATCACAGATGATGAGGGGAATATATACCATAAATGGGTGTGGGGGACATTTTCCTCTTCCCCTTGTGTTTAACAGGGTCCTGGTGCTTCTCTCGAGGAGAGAATGGAGGCTGGTCTCAAAGCCTCAGACAAAGCTTGTCTCTTGGCCTTCCCTCTGGGCAGAACCATGTCCTCTGCCCCCCTTATAGTTCCTATTGGTCCAGTCAGAACATAGCTGAATGTGGATCTCTTTAGGTGGAACAGGTAGAATCTGTGGTACTTTGGGCTTCTCTGATCATTTTGGCTATACCACAAGGACCCTCACCCTCAAAGAAAGAATGTAAGTTTTCAAGCATGGGAATGCTTAGGGCAAGGGCAAGGGCAAGGGTTAGCCAATGACCAGCATAAGGAAAGTGATCAGGAAGACTAAGAGAGTGGGTGACAACATTCCAGATTACCCTGACTGCCTGGGGATCCAAAGATCTCTCAGGTGGCCATCTCACCTTCAAAGAGGGACACTCATGTTCTCAGAGTGTAGTGTCTCCCTAGGGAGAAATGAATACCATATTTCCCCATCTAAGAAGCTCCTCTAAAAACTTTTTAATAGAGCTGAATTCCCTCCACAAGGGCAAGTGACAGACTGACTTAAAGAGACAGAGACAAACAGTGCAGATACAATGACAAGTGTTCGCATCTGGGGTCATTCAGAGATTCACCAGTCTGACAATATGATTTTAATAAGAACAGGCTTTTATTTTCTGATACTGGCCAGGACCGAATCAGACACTGGAAATTCTCTAGATAAGGCCCAGTCTG
This sequence comes from Peromyscus maniculatus bairdii, assembly GCF_049852395.1. Taxonomy (NCBI): domain Eukaryota; kingdom Metazoa; phylum Chordata; class Mammalia; order Rodentia; family Cricetidae; genus Peromyscus; species Peromyscus maniculatus. The sequence goes on from NC_134867.1 coordinate 31,222,650, forward strand.
TCATTAGCCCAAGAGTTTTAAAAACAAAACCCAAATGTACATGTAACCATCTTATTAAAATAGAAACACAGAGCCAAATGCAGAGTTGAAAGCCCAAGAGGTCAGAGCAGTAGTTAAGAGTTAAAAACCCTTTCTTACCCTTCACTGCCACTGCTGCCCTTCCCCTCAAAAAGAGACCTACTTCCTGTGTATCTGTCTTTTTATTGACTTTCTGTTCTGCCTTCTCATTGGTTGTAAACCCAACCACATGACTGCCTCGTTACTGCCTGTCTATACAGACCTCCAGGTCTTCTATGGTTGGGATCCAGGAAAAGTGCAAAGCTACACAGAGAAACCCTGTCTTGGAAAAAGAAAAGAAAAAGAAAAAAAAAGAAATTAAAGGTGTGTGTCTCCATGCTGACTATATCCTTGAACACACAGAGATCCACATAGCTCTGCCTACCAAGTGCTGGGATTAAAGGCATGCACCACTACCACCCAGCTTCTGCTATGGCTTACTATTAGCTCTGACCCCCAGGCAACTTTATTTATTAACATACAAATAAAATCACATTTCAGTACAAACAAAATATCACCATATTTCCCCTTTTCTATTTTAATAAAAAGAAAAAAGGAAAAAAGTTATAACTAATATAAGAAAAACTACATACAAAAGTACAATAACTATATACCATATATACAAGCAATAAATACCTAAACAATGTCTAGTCCATTTGAATTTGACAAATTCAGAGAAAATAATTCCATTATTTATCCTATTTTGGTAAGTCCAAAATGTACCTGATTCACTTTCTATCCTAACTCATATTACTAACAGAACTATCTTATAAGGTCTTTCAAATTTATACACTTACCCCCTTTAGTTTCTTTTCTGAAATTCTTAACAAGGAAAACTATAACTATAACTAACTAATCTTCAACTCCCTCAGAGACCCAAGAAGGAAATAATATTACCTAATAAAAAATAAAAACAGGAAGTGCATGCAAGCAGCTCCCCCCCCCCCAAAAAAAAAATGTGAGTTGACAGAAACAGCCAGCTGCCTGGACAGTCACCCAAGGTTTCTCCACAGCGTTGGGGCATCATCTTCAGCCTGTAGGCTTAGCATATCTGACAGATTCATATGTGAACTAGGATGTATACAAGGTCAACAGTTCGACCTCACATTTGGTGAGAGCAGTCCATGTACCAGAAACACCTGAATTCCACAAGTGTCATGTCATGATTCATGATTTTAAATTCTGGAATTTTTTTTTTTAATTCAGCTGTCCATTCTTCTTGGCTGTGTGTGTGTGTGTGGCTTCATCTCAGCATCCCGTTCTTCTCCATATCCCTCTATTAAATGCCAGTCTATCATTGAGAGGTGTGAGCTTAGTTACTCTTCAAGAATAACTGTTTCAGATGCTGTTCCACTGCACATCAGAAGTCATCAGTGCATAGTTTTTCAGAATGAACCAACTATTCCAGGAAAAGGGAAGTAAGTGTAGGTTGCACAAGCTAAGAGTTTATATGCTAGACATACTTTTTTGTTATATAGATCTAGAAAGCATAGTAATTAAAACCTTAATGTAATATTAGCCATCACATGACCAGACAAATCACAGATGGCCACCGAGCATCCATTCATCCAACAGATGGAGTATGTGTGTGTGGAGTGCATGCTTCTGGCTATATCTCACACAGACCCTGGACACGGGATCAACAGCGGCATCTGATGCCCCTGTCTTTTGTGTCCTAATTACATTGATGCCTTCTGTAGAACTCACTTACCTCCTGAGGTGTTCAGACCAGATGAATTTCCACTTATCTTTTGAGGAGGTAGTGTTGGGGTGTCAGGGCCCCCAAGTGTCCAGTTCCAGTCTCTGGAATCTTGGTGGGACTTCCAAAAATATTTCAGAGAGTTCACTAGAGATAACCACTCAGATACAGTTTATAGCCAATAAGAATAAAGCCAATTGAGTCTTTATTCCACTCAGCTGGGACCACACCCAAGTGTAGCAGGAATCTTAAAAGTTCTTATTAATAAAATCAAACCTGAGACGAGTTATTGGGGTCAATGCTGGTAGATCAGAGAGACAGAACAAGCCACAGCTATCTCACCTCGCCGGATCCTCAGCTGGTCTTGTCTCCTCAGACTGGAGGCCTCTGAGTCCTCATCCGGAATGGCTCTCAGCTGAATTACTGCTCAAAAGCCTGAATGCTTAACCAGCCAAAACCTTGTTTCTGGTCCTCACGCCTTATATATCTTTCTGCTTTCTACCACCACTCCCTGGGATTAAAGGCTGGCTTTCTGGGATTAAAGGCATGTGTCACCATGCTTGGCTATTTCCAATGTGGCCTTGAACTCACAGAGATCCAGAGGGATTTCTATCTCTGGAATGCTAGGATTAAAGGTGTGAGTGCCACCATTTTCTAGCCTTTGTATCTAGTGGCTGTCTGTTCTCTGACCCCAGATAAATTTATTAGAGTACACAATATTTTGGGGAACACAATACCACCACACCCAAGTGTTTGGGCACCTGGGTGTGACCTCAAACATCCAGAACCTGGAGGTTTTAAAGGCAGAAACCATGTGCTGGCATCTTGCTCAGCAGCTGAAAGGAGGCTTCACAGAAGCAAGCAGTTTAACAGAAGCAAAGACAAGCAGTTAGCTGGAAGGGTTGAGGAGTGGAGTTCTGCAGAAGCAAGCAATTTAACAGAAGGTAAGACAAGTGAGCTAGAATATCCTAAGCTAGATTTCCTAGAATGGAGTTTGGTTGTTTCCCATGGGGTTCTACATCCAGGAGATCAAATTATAGTTAAATATGAAATGGCCTCATCAAGAATCCAAGATGGAGGAACCTCCACACTGTCTTGCCCTGTCCCGGAATGAAGATCTCAATAGAAAAAAAATCTAATTTGCTTTTGTATTTTAACATATTTAGGTATTTGTTACATAATAGTTACTAAAAGCATCCAGATAAAATGATCAAATAGTTATTGTGTTTCTTGACCTCAGATAAGTAGATAAAAGTTTGTGTTTATGTTTCCAGGACAGCCTGAATATAATCTGCGATAGTATACTTGTTAAAATTTGTCTTCTTCAGACTCTTAACTGATGGTCAATTTTTTCTCCCACTCCTATCACAAGACATTTAATAAATATTACAGATTAATAAATAAATATAAGTATGCATGGCATTAATAATTGAAGCCAAACCTTAAATGGACTGAGGTACATGATGATCATGCTCTGAGAAAAACCACTAGTGTGCTGAAGTTTATTCATACAAGTTAATTATGGTCAACTGATAAATTTTCAGGAATTTCGTGAACTGATGAACATCACATTTGTTTCTGGAAATTGGTCATGAGAGAAACAATGTATACTATAAAAACTGGAAAATACTACCACCATATTTTTTTATTGTTTTGTTTCATTTTCCTTTCCCAGAAAGCCAATTGTGAAACATTTAACCACACCCCATCATCAGAAATCTGCCGTTAGGTCAGATGTTTGCACATGCTATATCACAGAAGCAAGAAATGCAAGGTAGGAGCAGCTGCTGTCTGAGTGCAGATGTGGACCATCCAACACACCAAGTGCAGAATGTGGGCGTTCAGGCTCTAGTGCTTTGCAAAAGGCATTAGCTACCCTAAATGCCAACAGAGAGAGCTGGTTTTCTACTGACTCGGGGGTTCACAGGGTTCACGGGGTTTTCCTCTGATGGAGAGTCAGAGGAGAAGACCAGAAAGACAATGTGGTAGCACAGCTGCTTGCATTTCCTGCCAACTTACTTGATTTGTTGTTTTCTTTTCATCAATCTGCTCTTTATCCTCTTCAGTTTTCATACGTGAATCTCAGTTGCTGAATGAAGCTTTGTGTTATTATAAGCCCAGACTAAACTTATTCTTCCAAACAAATCAATGAACCCAGACCCAAGAGTTAGTATAAAAGAAAAGAAAAAAAACTTGTAAGGTAATATAAATGAAAATCCCAAATTAAAAAGACAACACTATTAGTTTTACTGTAGAAATTAAAAAAAAAAAAAGGCCTATCCTATTTTCAAAAGGTACCATAGTAAGTATGGAAAGATGTCTGTGCCATTAATTCTTTTAAGCAATAAAATACTGACATCTGTTAGGTCCCAATCCTGGGGCAGGGGGAGGCATCATCATGGAAATCTTCCAGAATGACAGCCTGGCCTCAACTCAGGCTAGACTATACAAGGATGGCTGGCAGATAGAGGAACGCTCACCAGCAGCAGAACCCTGTGAGTCAGGTTGGTCTGGCCAAGAATAGCCCCCCTCCCTCATCTTTTCCTACCTCAAGCAAATAGAGTATCTGGCTACCTATCAGAGCCCCACACCAACTTCCAGGCTCCTAGGTTCCTCTTAACAGGTACCTGTGATACAGCTTCTGGCCCACTCTGTGCCCCCTGGCCCCACCCAGGCAGTATGGCCCATTACCTGCTGTTGGATTGTCTGTATGTCAAATTGCTCCAATTGGTCAATAAATAAAACACTGATTGGTCAGTGGCTAGGCAGGAAGTATAGGCTGGACTAACAGAGAGGAGAAAAGAAAGACCAAGAAGGTGGAAGGAGTCACTACCAGCCACTGCCATGACAAGCAGCATGTGAAGACGCCGGTAAGCCAGGAGCCATGTGACAAGGTATAGATTTATGGAAATGGATTAATTTAAGCTATAAGAACAGTTAGCAAGAAGCCTGCCACGGCCATACAGTTTGTAAGCAATATAAGTCTCTGTGTTTACTTGGTTGGGTCTGAGCGGCTGTGGGACTGGCCGGTGACAAAGATTTGTCCTGACTGTGGGCAAGGCAGGAAAACTCTAGCTACAATTACCCTACCCAATCCCAGCACCACCACCAGGCAGGTCCCATTCCAGCTTTCTGTTTCATCTCCCTGCAGCTATCCAGTTCTCCTTTAAAAAACCAAGAAGGCTTTTCTCCTCTGCTGTGCTTCCTTCATCCCCTGAGAGGTAGCCATGGCAGTTTTGAATTCTCCTAAATACCTCTGACTATTCTTTGTCCACCCTAGAGAGAGCCTCATGGCACTTTTGTATTTATAGTAAACTTTTGCTTTCAAACTATGGAGCAGTCCATGGTTTGTTTCACTGTGCCCTCCCTTACAGTGTCCTAGTTACTTTTCCTGTGCCTGTAATAAAATTCTTTGGCAAAAGCAATTTAAAGAACAAAAGGGTTACCAACAGTGGTGGTGCATGCCTTTAATCTCAGTAGTCTGGAGGCAAAACCAGGCACATTCCTCAGTTCAAGACCAGCCTGGTCTACAGAGTGAGTTCCAGGATAGCTAGGGCAACATGGAGAAACTCTGTTTTGAAAAACAAAATAATAAAACAAAACAAAACAAAACAAAACAAAAAACCAATAACGAAATAATGAAATAAAAGGTTTTATTTGGGCTCAAGTTCATTTTTCTCCTAAGGAAGTCCTTGTGACAGGAATTTAGGTCAAGTTGCACCCATCATCAGGAAGCAGAGAAAAATAAACATTTGTTGCGCAGCTCACTCTCCTCTCTATGCATAGCCTATGATCCCAACCCAGTGCATGTTCATTGCAACCTGTGGTGAGTGGCTGTTCCACTTCCGTTAATGGCCATAACCTCAAAGAGATGCCTAGAGGTACCTCCCACAGACAGTTCTAGATCCCATCAATTAGACAGTTGAGAGTAACCATCACAACTGATAAACTTCCTAAGTTCCAGGCTTTGTGCTATGTGGCAAATGTTGCCTTTTTTTTCCATGAAGCTTATAATGTAGGGAGAGATCCAAGAGTAAAACAAATATTCTGATAGATCAGTACACAATCAGTGGTTCTGCTAGCCACTCAAACCGGGAGTGTACCATGCCCGCCATGTAACCACCTAGAAATGAAACGCTCTTAAGATAACCTCAAGTTTAAGAACGTGCATTCCTTTCCAGAGCAGTTCTTTGAGAATAAACTCTGACTATACTATATAAAACCAGGGGATTTTTTGAAGATTATAGGCAGACTATAGAAGTCACACACACATACACACACACACACACACACACACACACACACACACACACACCAGCATACAAAACAAAAATGGAAGAGAAATGACAGATCTGGGAGCCCAGTAACAATACATTGTAATCGCTTTTGTAAAATTCTCCTTGTTACTCCCATTGGCCTGTTATCCTCTTTTGATCAGCTAGGTCATCATTAGCAGAAGCACAAATCATTTTATACTGTTATATTATTTTATCCTTTGAGAGTTTTGGGTTTCATTCATGTTTTGATCATATTCACCACTATTTCCCAACTTTTTCCAGATCCAACCCCCTCTTTTCTATCCACCCAATTTTATGTGTTTAATAAATAAACAGGAGAAAACCCTTCAAAACAACTCATGCAGCCCACATATTCTTGGAAATGGGGTTGTGTAGCATGGTCAGCTTCTCAGGGGGGCAGATATACTCTTAGAGGAAAAAAGCTCTGTTTCTCAGCAGCTAACAATTGCTATTCACTTTTCTAGGAATGGGGCTTCTTGTGCAACTCTTGTCTCCAGGATAGGAGTTGGCCTGGATTGATATTGATCAGGTTTTTGCACATGCTGTCAACATAATTGCTTTGATTTCATGTGTGCAGCTGCTCAGCTGTGTCCAGAGATCTTTCCTGATAGTCACCCACCACTTCTGGCTCTTACACTGTTTCCACTTCCATCCTTCTGCAATGATCCCTATGTCTTGGGAAGGTATATATAATATCTATGTCCCTTTAAAGGCTAAGTGATCTTCTTATTCTGTTCCCTTTGACGAGTTGTGGGTCTCTGTGTTAACACCATCTTCTGCACATAGAAGCCTCTTAGATGAGGGCTGAGAGGTGCACTGATCTGTGGGTATCTGCAAGTCCTTTGAACTCAGTGTACTACTGTGCCATTTATAAGTGTAATAGCAGTAAACTCTCCTGTAGGGTCTATATCCTGTTTAGCCACAGGATCATCTTTTCAGAGCTGCTCACCATCTAAGGCTTCCACTCTTACCTCTTCCTGAAAACTGTCCTTATTGATTGCTAAATTTCCTGTTGGATTTCTGTCCTGCTACTGAAAACTTAAAACTTAAAAGTCCCCAAGGATTCTTGACCTGGACCAACAGGTCAAGATAGATTAAATATTTTAAGATAGATTAAAATATCACCACATTTTCCCCTTTATTGTAATAAAAAGAAAAAAGTTTAATATAAGGAAAACTATATACAATAAGTACAATAACTATATATAATATGTACAAGCAGTAAATACCTCAACAGTGTCTAGTCCATTTGCATTTGACAAACAGAAAGAAATATTCTATTATCTATCCTATTTTGGTAAGTAATATACCTGAATCACTTTCTATCCTAACTTATATTGCTAACAGAGAACTATCTTATAATGTCTTTCAAATTTATACATTTATATCTCTTTTGTGAGTTTCTTTCCTGAAATTCTTAACAAGGAAAACTATAACTATCTGATCTTCAACTAACTATAACTATAACTATCTAATCTTCAACTCCCTCAGAGACCCAAGAAGGAAATAATATTACCTAATAAAACAGGAAGTGCAAACAAGCGACTTCCAAAAAATGTGAGTTGACTGAAACAGCCAGCTCCCTGGACAGTCACCCGAGGTTTCTCCACAACGTTGGGGCATCATCATCAGCCTATAGGCTTAGCGTGTATCTCACAGATTCATTTGTGAAATAGGATGTACACAAGGCCTACAGTTTGACCTCATGTTAGGTTCAAGTAGTCCATGTACCAGATAAACCCGAATTCTACCAGTGTCCTGTCAGGATTCAGGACTTTAAATTCTGGAAAGTGTTGATATTTTTTTAAATTCAGCTGTCCATTTTTCTTGGCTTGTGTGTGGCTTCATCTCAGCATACCATTCTTCTCCACATCCCATTCTTCTCGGCTTGTGGGTGGCTTCATCTCTTTTATTAAATGCCAGTCTACCATTGATAGGTTAGACTCTGTCAGCCTAGTTACTTTTTCAGCTACTGTTCCACTGTACACCAGAAGGCATCAATCCACTGCCTGTTCAGCTGCCTTCAAAGAAAGGGGCACTGTACCTTTTCTGGATTGCAAAGGGCACTTCAGTGATGGTGCCATATTGTCCTGTTCTCAGAGGATGCCTGTTGCTAAAGCCACAACCAAATTCGTCTTGGCAAGAATCGGTAGTCCTTTGTTTCATGTCCTGTCTGTCCATTTTGTCCTGTTTGTCAGCAGTTGATGTGAGGACATTTTGTTGCCCAGTGGCTAATTTATGCCACAATGAAAGTTAACTCCATATGCCCATATGCCAAAGTTTCTTCAATGTCCATATCTTCTCTGAAGTAGATTGGTGCTGCCAGGAACCTACATGCCTCATAGTCATAAAAAAAGAAAGAAATTCTAAGTTATTAAAACATTTTAAATGCCATATTCTGTAGATCTCTGAAAGGTTTGAAGATGGCCTATCTATCTAAATTATCTCTGCTTGACCTTGAAAACTTACCTAATATGGCTACAAATTCTAGTGTAATGTCTAACTAACTTTCATTTCTTTATATCCTAATAGTTGGTAATAATAACATTCAAGAATTAGCAAGTTGCATTACATTGTTAAATAAACTGCATAAGTGCAATACCTTGAACAAGATTAGAAATATACGTACAGCATTTTCTAACAATATCAATCTCAATATATATAATTTGTATACAATATAAAAAAATCCAAACCAATATATTTAAAACTAGTAATTGTCTTTTGGAAGTGAATTCAATGACCTACCTTTTTAATCTATATTGTATCTATATCTTTTCTTTACTTTTCAGAGTAGATTCAATAATCTACCCTCTATTCTATCACTTCTATATATCTTTTTTTCAAACAAGAACCTTAAATCTAGTCTCCTTTGTTTAACTCTTTTCCTAACCATTAACAACAACTTATAGCTGAAATTTGCCTGTGTCCCACCATGTCCTGCAGCTGCTCAAACCCAATTAAACACACAGAGGCTTATATTACTTACAAACTGTATGGTCTATGGCAGGCCTCTTGATAGATAGCTCTTATATCTTAACCCATTTCTATAAATTTATACTTTGCCTCATGGTTTGTGGCTTACCAATACCTTTACATCTTGCTTCTCCTGGCGGCAGCTCATAGCATCTGCCTTGCCTCATCTTTCTCTTCCTCTCTATCTGTTTGGATTTCCTGCCTGCCTCTAAGCTGCCTTGCCATAGGCCAAACAACTTTATTTATCAACCAATTAGAGCAACACATATTCACAGCATACAGAAAGACATCCACAGCACTTCCCCTTTTCTTTTTTTCAAAATGAAGGTTTTAACATTAACATAGTAAAATTACATATAATAGAACAGTTATCAAGCAAGAATTACAGTTACAATATCATGTCCACTTAACTTATATTGGCAAATTTAAAGAAAATATTTTGTCATATATTTGTGAGTCCAAGTTTTCACATCTAACTTATCTCTTATCATAACCAAGGAAAATTATGATTATCTAGTCTTCAACTACATCAAAGAACTCAGAAGGATATAATATTACCTAAGTAAACAAGAAGAGCATTGTAAGAAACTTCCAAAAATCTAGAATGACAGAGACAGCTGCCTGCCTGGACAGTCATCCAAAGTTCTGTAAAATTGGGGCATCCATCTTTAACCCACAGGCCTAGAGTCTCTCAATTACTTCTCTCTGTATCCTATAGAATGTCTGGCAGTTTCCTCTGTGAAGCAGGAACCTGAAGGACCATTTTGCCTTACAAAGTTCAGCGATAACCTTCCTGTTGGTCCTGCATGTCCAGTAGATGCAACATTTTGCCAAGCAGTCCAGGCAAGAACAGTTTCTTACCCAAATGGCTATTTTTGCCAAGAAGACGATAAACTCTAGAAACTCTAGAGTGTCTTCGATGCCCATCCTCCTCTCTGAAGTAAATCAGTCCTACCAGGAGCAGACGTATCTCACTTTTCCAGAAAGTCTAAGTTTTTAAAAACACTTTAAATGCCATATTCTGTAGGTCTTTGAAGTGTTGGAAGAATACCTAACTAGTTGAATTATTTCTATGTATACCTAGAAAACTTAACATGACTATAAGTTTGACTGTCATAGAAGACTAGTTATTAATCTGTATTTCTTAATTATTCATTACAATTTAAATGAGTTACATAAACATAATACCTTAAACAAGAGTAGAAATATATATATATATATAATAACAAAATCAACTCTAAATTTGTATCAATAAACTAAAATCCATAGCAATGTAAAACATTTTTAAACAAGTTGCTGCTCTTTAAAGTAGTTTCATTAATCTACCCCTTCATCCTATCATATCTATACTATCCCCTTTTCTTCTTTAGAAAGAGATCACATTTATAATAAACCTGCTTTAAATACAAATATGTTTTTTCTCTGTCCCACACCAGAAGGCTCTTCTGATATGGGACACAAGAATCTCTCAAACTTTTTTTTTTTTAGCAATATGTTTGGGTTTAGAGAAGAAGTGAGCCAATATCATCTCCAAAGCCAGCTTGGTATATTTGGGAATTTGGTCATAGATTCTCATACTACTTCCTGCTGGATGACAGTGCTGTATTCTAATGGGGACACAAAGAAAATTTTAGGATTATGGAGTAGTCCATGAGGCTGTATTGTCTGAGCCAGTTGCCTTGAAACTGTTTTAGATGTTGGATCATCTGGGCCATGTGTCATGGGAGACCTTTCAGGGGGTCTTGACTGGTCAAACCTGATGTATCTTAAACTGGAACAAATCCATAACCACTTGCTTTCTGTGGAAACAAAGGAAGAACCTTCTTTCCAAGTCAACATATTCTTACATCCAAATTTTGAAGTCAAGGTACCTTTAAAATATACATATTATTTTAACTGAGCAGGCTTTACAATTAAATGTCTTTCTGCAGTTAAAAATCCTAAACACAACACAATCCAGATTCTCTGTGTGATAGCCATCTTTATATGGCTTATTTTATATTTTATTTTTACTTTTTCTTTAAAGACTTTATTTTTTAAAATTACCTATTTCTTTATATAACTGCATATATTACTTGTTTTTCTCTCTTACAAGCCTACATACATTTTTACACACATTGTAAACTGTTTAGAGGTTTATCCCATCTGAATCTGTCTTATTGTGAATCTATTGCTTTAAACTGCAGCATTTTCCACCCACCTCAGCTTCCCAACATGGTGGTGGTATATTTGCCACCAGCTCTGGGTCTGGAAGTAATGTGTACCATCAATTCTCAGAAGCAGTGGGTCTATGCTGCTTCTTCTTCTTCTTCTTCTTCTTCTTCTTCTTCTTCTTCTTCTTCTTCTTCTTCTTCTTCTTCTTCTTCTTCTTCTTCTCCTCCTCCTCCTCCTCCTCCTCCTCCTCCTCCTCCTCCTCCTCCTCCTCCTCCTCCTCCTCTTTCTCCTCCCCCTTCTTTTTGTAGCAAAAGCTATATTCACTATTCAGCAACCTGTGTGGTTTAGAATCTGCCAAGCTTCAGGTCAAGCCTGCACGCCACAAATCAGCCATAGAGTAACTCAAGCCCACATGTTGCGGCATCTCCCGCCCACATGAGACATGAAACAGGAACCTGTTTTGGGCTCCATTTAGACTTGCTTATTAAATATTCTCAGGTTTCAGGTGGAAACTTGAGCCATTGGGCACCATTTGTCGCTAAAAGACTTCCTGTGTCCCAACCTGCCAGTGGTTAGGACAAATCTCTCTCACCCCCCAAGTCCCTGATCAGCTAGGTCATCATTAGCAGAAGCACAAATCATTTTATACTGTTATATTATTTTACCCTTTGAGAGTTTTGGGTTTCATTCACGTTTTGATCATATTCACCACTATTTCCCAAATTTTTCCAGATCCAACCCCCTCTCCTCTATCCACCTAATTTTATGTGTTTAATAAATAAAGAGAAGAAAACCCTTCAAAACAACTCATGCAGCCCACATATTCTTGGAAATGGGGTTATGTAGCATGGTCAGTTTCTCAGGGGGGCAGATATACGCTTAGAGAAAACGATCTCTGTTTCTCAGCAGCTAACAATTGCTATTCACTTTTCTAGGAATGGGGCTTCTTGTGCAACTCTTGTCTCCAGGATAGGAGTTGGCCTGGATTGATATTGATCAGGTTTTTGCACATGCTGTCAACATAATTGTTTTGATTTCATGTGTGCAGCTGCTCAGCTGTGTCCAGAGATCTTTCCTGATAGTCACCCACCACTTCTGGCTCTTACACTGTTTCCACTTCCATCCTTCTGCAATGATCCCTATGTCTTGGGAAGGTATGTGTAATATCTATGTCCCTTTAAAGGCTAAGTGATCTTCTTATTCTGTTCCCTTTGACGAGTTGTGGGTCTCTGTGTTAACACCATCTTCTGCACATAGAAGCCTCTTAGATGAGGGCTGAGAGGTGCACTGATCTGTGGGTATCTGCAAGTCCTTTGAACTCAGTGTACTACTGTGCCATTTATAAGTGTAATAGCAGTAAACTCTCCTGTAGGGTCTATATCCTGTTTAGCCATTGGATCATCTTTTCAGAGCTGCTCACCATCTAAGGCTTCCACTCTTACCTCTTCTTGAAAACTGTCCTTACTGATTGCTAAATTTCCTGTTGGATTTCTGTCCTGCTACTGAAAACTTAAAACTTAAAAGTCCCCAAGGATTCTTGACCTAGACCAACAGGTAGTTCTTCAGTGGCAAGGATGATGATGAGGGTATGAGGAGGATGAGGAGATCATCATCCTGAGGAGACAGATGACCAGGGGATGAGAAGATAGAGAAAATATGGAAGTTTGGAATCAGGAGGTCTTAAGCTGATTGCTCATGCAATCAAGTTTATTAACAGCACTGTGTATACTATTTGTGATGGGAGAGGATGGACAGGTGAGTAGAAAGCTATTCTACAATGAAACAAAGTAAGCAGGAAACTAGTCAATGTTGCACAAACGAACATCACAGAATGAGCACACAGCAGCTTTGGTGACTAATAAACACAGCCCCTTAAGGAAGAAAGAGCTGGGCTTTTAGGATATGAAGCTGTAGCTCCACAAGGTCATGGTCCCAGATCATTCCTGGCTCTGCCAAGCATGTACCCTGGTTTTATATAATGAAGCACATTCTGTCTCCATACATCAAGTCTTCAGGAGAATCTTCGAATCAGTCTAGCCCTCAACAGATTCTTATAAACAAAAGGTTACCATGCCCTTTCTTCTTCATTTCATTGACATTTTAAAAATTTGTTTTATAAAGATTGTATACATCTATAATGTATGTGCTTTAAAATCTCTCAGTTCATTGAGCTAATGAACTTATCATTACATCACATAGTTGTAGCTGAAAGTTTTCCTGTATCCCACCCGATCCACAGCTGCTCAGATCTAAGTAAACACACAGAGGCTTATATTATTTTTAAACTATGGCCATGGCTGACTTCCTGTTAGTTAGCTCTTGTATCTTAAATTAACCCATTTTTATTAATCAAATTTTTGCCATGTTTTCTGTGGCTTTACCTGTGTCTCATTACATGTTGCTCCTTTGGCAGCTGGCCGGCATCTCTCTCTGCCTTCTTCTTGTCTCTCTGTTAAAATGTCTGGCCTAACCTTATTCTGCCTCACCATTGGCCAAACAGCTTCATTTATCAACCAATCAGAAAAGCACATATTCATAACATACAGAACAACATCCCCATCACATAGTTATGACAAGTTTGTGATGAGGACGCTTAAAATCTGTTCTCTCAGTGATTTCCAAGAGCATATTAAATGTTGACGACAGGGAACAATTCTTCTAGACAGAACAGTTGAGGATAGAGCTCTTGGAGTGGGCACTATCCTGATGTGTTGTCATACTTCAGGAATGTTCCTTTGTGTGGATGGGCTACTATTGGAAGACTAGCATACAGAAGAAAAGATACTTGGTTTTTACAAGACAAAGATACACTGGGGTAGAGAGTTTGCTGTATTTGTGAAGCTAAGCTACCCATTTTTCAATTTCCTGACGTCAAATATTATGAAAAATGCTCTGAGAGCTGTTTGGGGTTATTTGAGGTTCATTCATCTACAGTGCCTGTACCCTACTTGTGAAAAGATGAAAGAAGGGCTGGAGAAATGGTGTAGCCTGACAACCTGAGTTGGAGGTAAGTGGAAGTACAGAACTGACTCCCAGAAGTTGTTCCCTGATCTCCATGTGCTTACCTGCTTCATCTACCACACACAAAATAAATGAAATATAATACAGTCTGTTTAAAGAAGTTACCTGCAAGATCAAAATGAAAACGAACAATTGAAGACATAAGTAAACAAACAGAAGCAAATTGTTGGAATAATGTATAATGGAAGAGCAGGCTCTTATCTACAGACTAAAGTGAAAACGAAGAAAATGAAAACTGCCTCAAAAATGAGGATAAAAAGCCCCTAGTTGGATAATCTGTGGAAGGGACAGAAATGTCACAGTTCTGAGACTTGCAGTACCCCCTCCCCTGCTCCCGTGGTTCAGTCACCAGCCAGATGGCAGCTCAGATGCATTGACAGCTTCTGACTTTTATCCAGGACCAGTTTTTCCTCTTCAAATCTTACATACTGGAAAAAGACAGAAAATAAGTTATTAGTGTTCCTTTAAGGGCGAATAGGGAAAGCTGTTATCAACACACACATCTCTTCTCTTTAGCTGCCAGAAACCCAGAGGTTCAGGGCCCAGGCCTCTGCCCATTTCCACTCATGAGTGAAGGCTGAAGTTCAAGTGGAAGAAAACAATTAAAAAAAGCCAAAATAATTCATACAAAGATGACAATGTAATGACTACTGCTTCTAATTGTAACTTGGATACCTGCTGTTCTGTCAAAACACAGTTTCTGAAAGAGTCCTGAGTGAGTTATTTCTCCCAAGTCCTACACATTCTGAAGCCAGTGTCTATCTTATTACAACCAAAGAGAAATGATAAGAATATGTCGAAGGGAAGCCGAATGCTGCTGTAGTAATCTAGGGCTTATTTTTCAAAAATTTAAAAGTTTTAAAACTTAGTATCACACTAAGGAGTAAATCACTTTGAATGGATACTCTATAGTTAGTGTAAGCTTTATATATCAGGAAAAGCCCTGTGTGCTACAAGCTTCTATATACTGATGACACACAGTGAGTTGAACCAACTCACCAATAACCTTTGATGTATATTATGAGTAAAACCAAAATCTTCCTCCCAAGTTACTCTAAAATGCTTTGTAGTGTGTGACAGGACAAGACAGTGCTGAGGTTCTTCCATCTTGTATTTTTTGCTGAGGCCATTTTAGGTTTGACTAGAATTTGATTGCCTTGATGAGAAGCCCTATGGAAAATTACCCAACTCTATTTTAGGAACCTGAGGCCAGAATGCCTAAACTAGCTTAGCTTAGCTTCTGTTAAATTGCAGCTGTTGCAGATGCCAGGATGTAGTTTTTGCCTTTAAAAACCCTTACTCTGGACACTTGGTGCTACACTTGTGTCCTGAAGAAATAGGGAGTGACTTCAATATATAGGCAAAGGTAATGCTTTTTTTTTTTTAAAGGGACTCCATTCATATAGTAAATAAAACAGTTGACAAATGCGATCTCATAAAGGTAGAAAGCTCCTGTATAGCAAAGGAAACTGTCAGGCAAATGAAGAGACAGCCCTCAGAATGGGAGAAAAGTTTACCAGTTACCCATCTGATAGAGGATTAGTGTCCAGAACATGTAAAGAACTTGAAAACTCTGAACACCAAGAAAATAAATGACCCACTTAAAAATGGAGGCTATAGAACCAAACAGAAAGCTCTTAAAAGAAGAAATACATATAGCTAGAAAATATTTTTAAAGATGTTAAATATCCTTAGCTATGAGAAAATGCTATTAAAACCATTTTAAGATTCCATTTCACCCCACTCAGAATGGATATCAAGAATACTGATAACAAGAAATACTGGTGTTGGTGTGGGGAAAGGTGGATCTTAGACACCGTTGATGGAGC
Source organism: Peromyscus maniculatus bairdii (assembly GCF_049852395.1). Classification (NCBI taxonomy): domain Eukaryota; kingdom Metazoa; phylum Chordata; class Mammalia; order Rodentia; family Cricetidae; genus Peromyscus; species Peromyscus maniculatus. Next base: position 31,238,681 of record NC_134867.1, read on the forward strand.
TGAAAACTAAGATTTGAAGATTTATCAAAAAAAAAAAAACCCAACACACTATAATGTACATGATCTATCTACTCCAAGACAAACGTTCAAAGGACTCTATATCCTACATCAGGGATAATCATGTTCGTTATGACCTTATTCACGATATCTGATAGATACAGCTTAAATGCTGATGGAGAAAAATATTTTAAGTGAGGCAACCCAGACCCCAAAGGACAAATGCTGCATGTTTATATGAGGATATTAGCTTCAGCTCTTTACTGTGGGGTGTCTTCAATGGAGTACCTGTGAAATCCAAGAAACAAGGAAGGAAATTGGTATGAGAAGGGACAGTAGAATACAGGTGAAAGAGAAGGAGAGGAATACTGCAGCTAGAAAAGTTTAGGTGAGAAGAAACACTGGAGGACCAGGTAGATGAAAGCATAGGGTTGGGAAGAATTATCACAAAACAAAAACCAATGGACAAGAATAAGTGAGAGACATTTGTGGTGATGGGAACGTAGAGATGGGTAGAGAGATTGGGAGTAAGAGTTATCAGTGTGCAAAGTGTGCATATATGAAATTGAAAAAAGCAATAACAACATCTTTAAAATTTGAAGGCCACCAAGGAAGAAGGAGGAGTAGACCAGAAAGTGGCTATCTGGTAATGTCTGTTCTGACCTAGTTTTTTTTTTTTTTGTGTGTGTGTGTGTTATTACATGAAATCTTCAGAAACATATTTTTCAAATACATTTTAATGAACTTATGAAATACTAGGTTTCATCCTAACACCCTCAGAGTTAATTATTTCTTGGGGTGGTTAATCCTGCCAGAAGGCATGGATAGTAAAACAAAAACCCCAGTGCAGGAGTGAGCTACTTCTTTATGAGTTGTTGGTCAAGGAGCATTAACAACAGCCCTAAACATCACAGCCTGAAGCCATTGCTCTGAGTTGCCCGTCAAAATTTAAGGGAAGATCTTATTGCTAAAATCACTTTGGTCACAAGATGTGAAGAAATTTCTCTTGATATCACTCAGTGTCTCAGCTTTTGTGAAATGAGGACAGAGGCAAGCCAGAAATTGACTTTGAATGTGAACATTGTTCATTGCTTACCCTTTGGCTAAGATCAAGTGTGGAGGATGCACACTTTCCCAAGCCACATGACCTCTAGACACCTTGACACAATTAAATTAGGATTGGAGGTGCCAGGTACAGAGAAGGGAAGAAAGAGAGTACCAAAGGCTTTTGCCATGCTTCTATTTCCACGAGTAAGAATGGTGGACAAGAAACCATCATTTACAGCGTAACTGGCAGAGTAAGAGCTACATTGCAGTGATTGTAAGCTAGCCAAGGAGATAGAAACGTCACAGCAGTATTGCAAAAAAATATACCCCAGCTCACAAACAACACACTCACATTCGTGCCTTCTTAATATAATGTAACTACCAATGAGTGCTTCAACTCTGACAGAGCCTGAGGCTCTATTTAAGTAGTATCAAGAGGGGACAATGTGGATAAGTAGTAATCAGCCATTTTGTCTATGCAATGTCAATCCCATCTTTTCCTCTTAATTTTTTTTTTTACCAAAGGTTATTTATTGGTGTGTGTGTGTGTGTGTGTGTGTGTGTGTGTGTGTGTGTGTGTGTGTTTGAAGCATGGCTTCATCCTACTCCAGGCTGATCTGGAATTTACTACAGCAAGGCTTAGCTGGAGTACTGGGATTACCGGCTTGCCTCAACATACTTGGCTTTAAAATTCTCTTCATATTTGGATACTTGAGCCCACTTTAAGTATGATCCAGGACTTAATAAAATATTCATATTAGCTCAAATTATCCAGTTGGCATTCCACCCTGGATAATGGACATATCAACTATCTTGCTACATCCCTCATATAAGGCAGATGACAAACCCCTACCTCTCCTCTCTAGAGAGAGGCTCATATTTTGGTCCTCACAGTTTCTGGCTTATAAAGATTTTAATATACAACATTGTTTTATTTTTGCATCTGTGAGAACTGAGACAAGGAGATAGAAGGGTTATCTAGGACACTTATGCCTTGCCTGTCAAATTGATTCAAGGACATTTGAGAGGCTCAGTCTTAGGCAAGAAAACTTGGCATAAGGACGTCACTGTGACTTTTCTTGGCTCTACCATTTAAGCGTCCCAAGAGCTCTTAGCACCCTGTCGGCCTGGAAGGTCTTCATTTCTAGCCTACTTGTCTTAGCCAGAAACTCCCTAGTTAACCTGCCTCATCAGAGTCCCTATATTTAGAAAAACGAAATGAGAGGGAGATGCTGGAAGAACTACCAGTTCTCCCATGAACCAAGATGAGATAGATTTTTCCAAGCCAGGAACTTCAGGTAGTCTGAAACCTGGGTAAGCGAGAGCCATGGAATTCTACACAGAACAAAGCCAGACAACGTCTAGGTATATAATTCAGTGTAGTGAATAAGGAATAGAAACTCTCTCCTATAGAAAGAGAATTGTAGCAAGGCCAAAGATAGCTCATGGTGAGCTGTGCACAGACCATGCTATCTCTAAGAAGATAGTCCTGCAGGAATCTGATGACCTGTTTTGCCTTTTTTCTCTCTCTCTCTCTCTCTCTCTCTCTCTCTCTCTCTCTCTCTCTCTCTCTCTCTCTCCCATTTCTTTTTAGTTTTAAAAATTATTTTGTGGGGTTGGGAGATATGCGTGTGTGCATGGGCATGCGTGAAGTCAGAAGTCAATTCTTTCCTTCTGTCACAGGAGTCTCGGGGTTCAATCTCAGGAGGCCAGGCTTGGGGGCCAAGCTCCTTTACCCACCAAGCCATCTCCCCAGCCCCAAACAGGCCTTTTCTTTATGTTCCAGAGTTCTCACCGCATGCATGTTTCATCTTGTCTTCCCAGTCTTCATTTTCTCATTTTTCCCTTTCCCCGAGGATTCCTCTACTTTTGAAATCTTTCCCAGCATCAAAGGATCACGAAGAAAGCCAAGCAAATGACTCAGGATTCCCCAGCACTTAATGGGTCTGCCTGACTTTTTAAAAATTTATTTATTTATTTTTTTATAGCACAAGTGATCGGCTGACTTTCCATTTCCCCCAAAGCCGATGTCACAGATGGGGTGGCAGTAGATAGGTTACTTGCTGTGGATATTCTGGTGGCAGCCTACCACTAAGGATGAGGAGTCTCCCATTGAAGTACTGGTTGGGCTGATTTCTGAAGTGGAACTTGAGGTGGGTTGAGAAATAGGTCTTTTTGTTAAAAGCTCTGAAAGTGAGGGCAAGGGATCTTTCCTCATGAGCTCATCACTGGCCTAGAGTTGGGTCTGACATCTAGGGATGAGGCTTTGCTGTTACTTGCCTTATTTCTGGCCATTGGGGTAAGCCCCTCAAGCTGCACACGTGGCCAGGCCCCTCCCCTGAGGACCTCCAAATGGCAAGTTCCACCCACAGAGCACTCTTAACTGCCCTAACGAATATACTCTGTCCCCACTCTACAGAGTAAAAAGCCCATTCTCTGGACTTGAAATCCCATCAATCTCCACCCTGGAAAGCTCACCCCAAAAAGCCTCCGACCCCCTTCCCAAGAAATTGTATAGAAGTCCTGATTTCTGCTCAATTCTATGCTGTTTCTCGCCCAAACACAGGCAGCCACCCTCCTGATCTTTTCCCTCCCAATAAATCTTTTATGTGAAATTTGTTGTGTGGTGTGACTTTGTGGCATTCCTCTTTCCATCCATGCTGTAATGCTTGCAACTGGTCCCTGGATCACTTTCACATACCTGAGTATGGGAACTTGGGATCCAGTGGTGTAGGTGGAGCTTTCACAGTATGTCCCTGGCTGCAGGCCACTGGCTTCCTGTTCTGGTGTACCTTCAGGCGGCATTTGGCCTCAGACAGATCTTGGAAGTACTTTCCACACTCAAGGCACAAACAGGGCCTATAACCTAAATAAGCACATCAGTGATGGCTCAGTCCAGAAACATCACAGTAAGTCTTGCCCCAGAGATTGCGAGAGAAAGACCTCTCTTCACAGTGCCGGGGCTTGTAGCCAAGGGCTTTGTCACTAGTAGTCTGTCACCAGAGGGAACTGGTGATTAAGGAGGTAGATGTTCTTTTTGAATCATTTGCCACAGGTCAGGCAGAAATAGAGCGGTCCACTTTTGAATATCGCTGTGCAAGCAAGAGAGGTCTTCCCGTCATCATCACTCTCCTCATCTTCCAGGTGTGGGCTAGGTTTCTTCTTGCTTCCTGTTGTCTTTGAGGGATAGAGCACTGACCTCCTCTGTCCCTTGCCTTTGTGCATGGTGTTCTGATCCACAAATGTCAGGTTCCTGAAGGTTTCTGACAGCACATTCCGGTGAAGGGCTTTCTATGAGGCAGTCAGACCTTCCCATTCTTTCTGTGTGAAATCCACTGTCCCACCCTCCTAACTGACGGCTATCTGGAATGGCTGGGCAGACTGACTCTTAGCTGCCAGTATTTGGTGTTTCCAGGCTGGCATTAGGTGTTTGACTTCTATTCCAGACTGCTTCTAGCCATTATTGGTTTGTACCCACATTTAGAAATCACTGTGTTTTCCTAGCCTAGGAGCCTTGACTCACAGTCCCTCTACTTCTGCTCCACTCCGATGTATAACAAGTCTTTCTCTGTCCTGCCAGCCAGCTCTCAAATAATGGCACAGAGACTTCTTATTAATTATGAAAGCTTGGCCTTAGCTTAGGTTTGTTTTTAACTAGCTCTTTTAACTTAAGTTAACCCATTTCCGTTAATCAATGTACCACCCATCCTGCTTCTTCTGTGTCTCCTGGCATCTCTCTTGTGTGCTTAGATCCCTCCTATTACTTCCTTTCTCTCTGCCTGGAAGTTCTGCCTATACTTCCTGCCTAGCTATTGGCTGTTAAGCTCTTTATTAAACCAATCATAGCAATATATCTTCACACAGTGTACAGCTATTCCACAACATGTACCCCTTTTTGTCTAAATAAAAAGAAAAGGTTTGACTCTAACATAGTAAAACTATATACAATAAGAATAATTATTAGGGAAGAATTACATTTATAAAGACCACTCTATCCTATCTGTATTTGAAAAATTCAGAGAAAATATTTTATTACCTATCCTATCTGGTGAGTCAAAAGTTTTATACCTAAACAATTTGCTATCATAACTTGTATTATCATCCTAAAATATCTTTTTAAACCCCAAAACATCTTAGATAAACAACTTAAGCCTTTTTGTTTCTTAATCTTAAAAACTTTAAATCTCTTTTGTAAGTTTTTGTTTTCTTCTGAATTTGGTAACAAGAAAAACTGTAACTATAACTATCTAGGCTTCAATCCCCATCAGAGAACCAAGAAGAATATAATATTACCTGAGTAAACAGGAAGTACAGAGCAAGCAATTTCCAAAACTATAAAAATGACAGAGACACCTAGTTGCCCAGACAGTCACCTAAGGCTTGTCTGTAATGTTGGGGCATCCATCTACAACCCACAGGCCTAGAATATCTGACAGACTTTTCTGTGAAGCAGTATTTTGAAGGACTCTCCTACCTTGTCTTGGCAAAGTTCCACAGTCACCTTTTTTTGTGTCCTGCTTGAGCAGTTTCTTGCCTAGTGACTAACTTTGCCACAATAAATGGAAACTCTATGTGAAGGTTCTTTGATGCCTATCACCCTTTTTTGAAGTAGATTAGTTCTGCCAGGAGCAGACATATCTCACTGTCATGAAAAGCCTTGTGTTATTACAACATCTTAAATGCCATATACTGTAGGTCTCTGAAGTGTTTGAAAACCATCTATCTAAAATATATCTCTTGTGACCTTGAAAACATATCTAACATGACTACAAGTTTGTTATTGATGACTCACTACTAATCTGCAGTTCTTAATTGTCCTAAATGGTTTATAGTAATAGCTTTCAAGGACTAGAATTTTAAATTTTCAAATGATCTGTATAGGTACAATACTGTGAGAGTAGGAATATATATATATATATATATATATATATATATATATATATATATATTATAGTAAAATTATCCTTACATTTGTTTCAATATATAAAAATCCATAACAATGTAAAATATTTTAGAGTAGTGGTTGTTCAGAAGTAGACTCAACATTCCATCCTTTGATCCCATTATTTCTATACTATATTCCTGTTTTCCCTTCAAAAAGAGATACCTGAACCTAATTTCCTTTGTTCAGATTTTCTCCTGACCATGACCAATAACAACTTGTAACCATCTCCCACTAAACAATAACAAACATCCATAACCCACCAAATGAACAAAAGCCATCCATACTACTTCTTGGCAATGTGGGCATCGTGTTCTCTAGACTGCATCTTGTTGTCTGAGAGAAATGGCATCTGAGAAATTGGGATATGGTCAAGTCCTGCGAGGAGCTATCTGTATTATTTTTGTTAATTTCTATGTGATGGGAAAGTATAGAGTTTATATGAAGTCTGGCTGGAGTAGTGTGTGAAGCCCAACCATCTCAGCTAGCAGCTTTGACGTCATCCTGGATACAGAATTTTGAAGAAATTGTAACAGAGGCATTTTGAGAAGTTGGATCACCTGGGCTACTTGTCTTCATTGGTGTTGGGTCATTTTTTATCCCTGAAAACACACAGACTTTCAAAGGTATATGTATCTTTATTAACACAAATATGGAAGGTGTGGTATGTACAAGTCAGTTAAAGATAATTTTTTGTTTTATGTTTGAGCAGGTCAAAGGTATCTGTCAACTTTATAACTTCCTTTAGACTACATAACCAAACTGTAATATGAGTATTTATCCGTCCACATGAAAGGATGGCATGTAATAATAAATCATGAGGATTCTGTAGCCAACAAGATTTATCATATTTTTTCCAGTCTCAGAACCGTTCCCATAAGTAGAGGGATCATCATATATGTCACCTGTACTTGTAGTCTTACTTTGTTTCTTGTTTCTTGTCTGAGGTCAAGATTTTTAGTAGGTCTCACCCAGTCAAATTTGATCTTCTTCAATTTTGAAGAGAACCGTTGTAGAATTTGAAGAGAACTATTTTAAGATGTGCTACATTTGTTTGTGCTATGGAACATTTGTTTAATGATATAAAAATATGTTGCATTCTTTTATGTTGCACTGAACTCTGGGAAACTGTGTTATTGTGCCTGTCTAAAAACCTGATGGTCTAATAAAGAGTTGAATGGCCAATAGTGTGACAGGAGAAAGGATAGGCGAGTCTGATAGGCAGAAAGTATAAATAGAAGAAGAAATCAGGGAGGAGAAAAAGAAAAAAAAAGCAAGAGAACAAGGAAAGGAGGATGCCAGGGGCCAGCCACCCAGCTACAAAGTAAGAAATAATGAAAGATATACAGAAATAGAGAAAGGTAAAAACCCAAAGGCAAAAGGTAGATGGGCTAATTTAAAGTTAAGAAAAAGTTGGCAATAAACAAGCCAAGCTAAGGACAGGAATTTATAATTAAAAATAAGCCTCTGTGTCATAATTTGGGAGCTGGGTGGTGTCCCTCCCAAAAAGAGCAAAAGAGCAAAACACAACCAATGACAGAGAACCATAGCTTTTTATTTCCTGTGAAAACACAGACATAATCTCTCCCCAAATGCTATACACTTTTTCTTGACTTCCATTTTGAAGTTAAGACATTTTAAAAATATATAGGTTTGTTTAATTTAGCAGTTTTCATAAACCAATGTCTCTCAGCAGCTATTTTTTTAAATTAGCATTAAAAAATTCAAAATCAACAAGCACCATATAGAAACCAGAAGCCCTGTGTGTTTCTCATCCTGATGTGTCTTATTGTTTTTATATTACTTTACTGTTTCTTTAAAGAGTTTACTATTATTTTTAAACTATTTTTTCTATGACTGTCTATACTCATTTTCATTTTCTTTATTTAGCATCTAAGCACATTTTAAACACATTGTAACCTGTTACAGGTCAGCCTGGACCTGCCTTTTTTTTTCTCAGTGTGTCTGCAGCCTCCTCTGACTTCTCAACCATATGACACACAGGTGACTGGCTCTGTGCTAATCAGTTCCATGAGAGCCTAGTCTCACGTCAACAGGTATCAGCCCTGGAGCTGCATTTACCTAACCTAGTTCTGGGAATTTGCTGTGTATGATGCAGGAATCTGTATCCAGTGCCAGGTGCTCAAGTTCTTGGCTGTAGAGCAGGACCTCTTAAAAGAGCTTAGCCTCTGTACACCAAGCTTATCCTAACGACCACTTTCTCAAGCCCTATGTGGGTATTCAAGCCCCATATGTAATGAATCTTTCTCTGTTCCACCATCCAGTTTCCAAATAGCAACACAGAGAATTATTATTAACTATAAAAGCTTGGCATTAGCTTAGGCTTGTTTTTAACTAGTTTTTATAACTTAAATTAACCTATTTCTATTACTCTATGTTCTGTCCATGTAACACCCATCTTGCTTCTTTTGTGTCTCCTGGCATCTCTCTCACATGCCTATATTCCTCCTTCCTTCTTCTCTCTCTGCCTGGAAGTCCTGCCTATACCTCCTGCCTACCTATTGTCCTTTCAGCTCTTTATTTAAAAAAATCATGACAATATATCTTCACACAGTGTACAAATATCCCACAACACTGATCTGCAGGTAACCCACCTCCTGTTTCACCTTCTAAAACAAAGATCTCAGGTCTAGTTTTTTCCATTAATTTCAGCTACTGCTAAGTTTGATCCAAGCTCCTTTTTTGAAACTAGAGAATTTCCATCCAAAAATAACAATATTTATCCATATGTTGATAGTTGGTAAATTTCTTCTTAAATCCTATATCCTAAAAGTGCTGCTATTCATCCAATGGAGATCAGCTTTCAAATTGCATTCCATGACTTTTCATCCAGTTGTGTAGTTTTCCTTCACTGTGTCATTTATTTCTGCACACTTGTTGGACATCTGCTTTGCTAAAGAAAAGGATTAGGAGGCTATTGTTTTGGATTCAGCTCCTTACTAGACTCCAACAGACCAAACCAAAGCAAGACATTGAAATGACTCATGCTAATATTCCTCTGTGGGAAACTGAAACTGCGCCTTTGTAGAGCCATTTCAAAGACCCCCCCCCCTCTTTTTTTAACCTTGAAGGTATAACTTGTGAACTTACTGTAGAATTCTCATGTATTCCAGATGTGCTGTTGAAAAAAATTAGAATTTTCTTTTTGTAAACAGCGTGTGTGTGTTTTACTATGCATTAAAAACTAAACATTAAAAGATCAGTAATAAAAATTGTAAATCTGTGATTGTTATGTAGACCAGAATTTTTTCTGTATCTAAGGCTTGTTAACAAAGACTTGAGTATAAAATTAATCACTGAAATGACAGGAACAACTGGAAAATCTCTGTCTACCCAATAGCTACTGTTCAATGTAGATGTTAATTATGGTGACACACACTCTTTGCATATTGCAGCTGTCACCAGTAAAATCTTGTTTTCATCATGGACTTCTACACAATTTTATCTACCAATTATTACTTTTCTCTACCCCTTTCTTTAACCTTTTTTTTTTTTAAATCACATTATTCAGTAAGAACTTTGTTCTTCTTACAGAGAAATACTGGGTATCCATCAGTCACCAAGTAATCTTATTGAGGTCATACTATAAAAGAAAAGTGGGCAGTTTGGGGAATAAAATAAGTAGATCCAAAGCAAGATAGTGAATAGTGAACTAAAACTTCAGACTGAGCAAATAGATCCTGCAGCATCTATTCCCATTGTCTCTGTCTTGTTTAGCCTGTCTCTTTGATCACCTCAAGTTACAGTGACTTACTTTCAGTTCTTAGTTCAGCAAGCTACAGAGCAATATGGAGGGTAGCCTTATAACCTTTTACCTTTGGATTATTTCTATGTTCATTTAAACTTACCTCACTCATATACATCTTCTACCTTTCAGCCAATATTTCATTAGGGAAACTTTTCCTGATACCCAAAATTAGGTCAGACTTCCTACTGTAGACTCTCACCACCCTATTTGTTTGATATGGAGTCATAGGTGCCACAGTAGAGAGAGAAGCTCACCAAGGTGCTTAACCTTGACTTTCTGAAGGCACAGAGGGGTACAGCCTTCTTGGAAAAGATTGATACCCAGCTAGCTCCTTCCAGTTACTTTATTCAAACATATGCAAGTGCCAAACATATACAGTTGGGGCTGGGAAATGTTCCAACTATCAAAGTCATCTTGTTCTTGCTACCCATGAGAACAGACAGCCCACACAATTCTCAGTCCCTTTTGATTATGGCTTGCCGTAATCAAGAGTAAGAACTCCAGGTTTTCCTGGAGTGTCTTAGTACCAAGGTCAATGCAGCTGCAAGCTCTCATGTAGCACCAAGTGTAGATTCTCCAGGGGAACAACATTTCTTCAAAATTTAAACAGCCTTAAAACAATTTCTCAGTTTCTACTGATCAACCCAAACATAGCAAAGGCTTTGCTGAAACATTTCTCTCAATGCCAGACACAAAGCCTTTACTATACATTTCACTGAAAGCCAGACATAAAAGCTTTACCTACACATCACTATTCCACTCCATAGTTCTCCATTCTTCATAGTATTTAAAACACTATAATTAAATAACAGTCTATGTGACTATGAACTCTATGTATCTTCCCTAAGCATTGTTAGGACACCTAATATATATTAGATGAATCAAAAGTATAAAATTGCTGTGTTGTTGCTACACCTTCTTGTTCCAATGAATGTTTTTGAAAGTTTTTTTAGGCAGCATGTTGTCCAATGTAGGCTCACTGTAGAGACAGTTCATGTCGAGAAGAGTTGACACCAATATCATCACTTGAGGTGTGTCAATAGGAACTTTGCACCATAGAGTTTAACCTCTTCCTCTTCCCTTTTTCTAGAAATGGTTAGAGACCTAGAAAGAGGTTGCTTTCTCAGAGCACCAGTCAAAATTCTCTCTCCCACTGATGCTTCTCCATGGGAAATCAAACATACCCCCTTTTCCCACCCCAATCACTTTGCTCTTAAGCTGGGTGGTTGCTGAATTGCGCAGGAGACTGGCCCACCATGTGCTTCTGTCCAGCCAAACTGACCAGTTTGCAAGTCAAGCAGGGAGCTCCAGAGAAGCAGCTTTTGTGAGTCATCCCTTTGGTGATACAGCTGTCTTCAAATTGCCAGTGCTTCTGTAAACAGCTTCTGCCCACACTTCTGTAAATGATTCCCAATAAGCGCACTGGTGCGCTTACCTAGACTAGCATGAAATGATTCCTTTAGCCTGTCATTCATGCTCTGTCTAGGGTGAATTCCTTGTTTCTTCACATTTCCTCAGGAAAAGTTTCACAACCTTAAGGTTGTAAGGTGTGGCTTGAGAAAAGTAGATTTACAGGAATGAGATGATTTTAGGCAAACAGATTGTAAAGCAATAAGACTATAGGTCAATTTCTTCCTGGGCAAAACACAGCCCTGCTGAGGTGTAGAGAACCTTTCTTTATCTTGTACAGCAGCCCTGATAGGGAAGCTAAAAACAAAACTGTTGGGTTAATATAAAGTAGTGATTTTTCCAGAGGAGTGTTATGACCAGGTTTAAGTGGTCCACAACTTTCTTTTATAGTTTGAATCAACTTTAAGGCTCTGATCAACTCTGAGCCTGTGTCTTGCTCCTACAGCAGTGTCTCCAGCAGACCTGCAGCAGGGTCACTTTTCTGACCCTTATACAGAGACCTGTGTTCTTGTCACTTCCCTCCCCTGCCTCTCAGGCCTCTTCGGAGCCCCTTCAACTCTGCTGTAGCCTCTTCAATCCTTTGTAGTCTTTCTACAACCGCTATTTATTTCTATATGGATTCATGTACTGTGTGATGTGCTGTGTGTGTGTGTGTGTGTGTGTGTGTGTGTGTGTGTGTGTGTAATGTGTGATCTCAGAGTTAATACCAGTTGAGTTTAGATAAAAGAACCCATGTTTGCTTCAGCCAGCTGTCAAGAAATCAGGACTAGTTTGTAAATTTCTCTCACTGAAGCCAGCGTACTTGTGAATTGACTGTTATAAATCTGACATTGTGGAAACGCACAAATATGTTCATCTATGTTTCTGAACATGTGCTTGTGACAGTCATATTTTCTTCAAGTTTGAAATGAGCTTTTATAATCTTCCTTTGAGACTTCGTCTCATATAGCTTAGTTTGGCCTTTACATTTCTATATAGCTGAGAATCACCTTGGATTTCTAATCTTTCTGCTCCATCCCCCCAAGATGTAGATGATAGATGTGTACCACTGTGCCCAGTTTGAGGTGCTGGGGAGTAAACCCAGTACTTCATGCACGAGAGGAAACAGTCTCCTAACTGAACCTCATCCCAATTCCCACAAAATTACAGAGTCAACTGTAAGTTATGTAAAAAAATTTCATTACGAAGACTTAGCAGAAGTGATTTTTAGGTATGCTGAGCCTTGGCCTCCTTCTGGTGATATGAGGGATCTTTGTCTTCTCTCTTTCATTCCTCTTTCATAGTCATTTTGACAATTACCAAGTAAAATTTTGCCATAAGTGATCATATAAATTATTTTACGATCTTTCTCCAAATTGTTCTGTTGGAATGAAGTAAAAAACAAACAAGCAAACAAATAAACATTCTCCATAGCCAAAAGTTTCTAGGACATGCAACTCTTTTGTCTTTTAGAAATGTTTAAAAGGGTTAATTTTGTTATGTTGTTAAGAAAAAAGATGACTAAAGTTAAGCTTTTTTATTTAAAATTTTCATTGCAATCCAAATAAAAAGCCAATGAACATTTGCAGAAAAAGTAACTAAAAGGAGACAAATAACATCATACACTTCCATATTTGCCTTACAGAGAAGAGTAATAAACAGGTTCATTCTACTGTTATAGACTGAACAACAGAAGGTTATAAAATATTTCAAGCTCTGCCCAGGCATATCTTGAACATCTTGCTCTAGGCTCAAGTCAGGTGAGTTCACCTGATTGCTCAATCCAGGCACCCACCCCAACCCTCAGATCTAGCCCAGGTCCCACATCCAGTTCCCTGTTCTCATCCGGCAACCTGTTTGCACTTTCCCCAACTTCCAGGTTCATGCCAGGATCTGCATTGCACACCTCCAACCTACATGCCTCTGGTGTATCACACCTAACTTCTCTAACCAGCCAATCAAACACACCATTTGTCAGTCTAGCCAGGTGAGTCTACCTTATCCTTCTTCCATACACCATCACCAAAACCCAGATTTATCCCTAAACTCCATACTTGGCTCAGGACATATATACAGCAGGCCAGGCCAACCCTCTGTGTCTACCTGAACTCGTTCCACTTAAACCATATCCAAACTTTATGCTCAACCTGGTCCATACATCCTGTGCTCTGTCCCAAATTGTTGTATCCATATCAGACACAACACTAGCAGAAGTAGTCTATATACCAGATATCATTGCAAATACATAAACAATATGAAAGATCAAGGCAGTATGCTCCTTGCAAAGTTCACTAACCTATATGTTCTCCGGTAACAATCACCAAGATGAAAACCGGGAAATAGAATTTGAAAATACGATCACACACTTCATCAAAGAATTGGAGGAGTGTAAAAAAAAGACACGAAGAAATTAGCCTGATGAATTTAAAGAAAATAAATGCCTCAGTGATCAACAGCAACAACAAAAATCCACAATCACAAAGTTGATGGAAATAATAAGGACAATGCAGGACTTGGAAATAGAATTCAATAAAAAGATAGAAACACTAAAGAAAATTCAAGCAGAAATGTAGATGGAATACAACTAGAAAACTCATGGGAAAGCCTTACAAGTAGAATGTGTCAAATGGAAGATAGAATATCAGGACTCAAAGACAAAAATAGAAGATCCAGACCGAATAAACCAATAATATGAAAAATCAAGACACACACACACACACACACACACACACACACACACACACACACACACACACACACACACACTAGGGCTGGGAACATACAGAAAACATGGGGCACCATGACAAGACCAAACCTTCAAATTATAGGAATAGATGGGAATAAAGAATCCCAGTTTGGTGGCATAGACCAGATCTTTAACAAGATCATAAAAGAAGACCTCACCAAACTATGGAAAGGCACATCTATAGAGATACAAGAAGCACACAGAGCACCAAATAGAAAGGGTCAGGAAAGAAACTCCCCATGGCATATCATAGTTAAAACACTAAGCATACAGAACAGAGAAAAGTACTGAAAGCTATGACCAAGAGGGGAAAATCCACATAAGTCACATATAAAGGAAAACCCATCAGAAAAACAGATGATTTCTCAGTGGAAACTTTGAAAGCTAGAAGACTCTAGAGTGGTGATTATCAACCCTCCTAATGCTATAACCCTTTAATACAGTTCCTAAAGTTGGAATAACCCCCAGGCATAAAATTATTTTTGTTGCTACTTTGAAACTATAATTTTGCTACTGTTATGAATCATAATGTAAATGTCTGCATTTTCTGATGGTCGTAGGAGACCCCTGTGAAACGGCTAGTCGACCTCAAAGGGGTCACAATGCACAGGTTGAGAACCCCGGCCTAGAGCAACTCATTTTTTTCTTTCTTTTTCTTATAACTAAATCTTTTTTAAATTGAAAATAGATTCTTCTCTCATACAATATATCCAGATCTCAGTTTCCACTTCTCCTATCCTGCCCCCCACCCCCGTAACAGGGTCCCAGACCTCAGCACAACTGACTCCATGATGGAAGTACCACTCAGGCTGTAAAACTTCACATTTCTTGCCAAAACTAAAACAATGATCTAATCCATCAAAATCTATAGAGTTCTTGGAAAGCCTCAAAATGTTCAAACCTTGCTTTACAGCTTCTGTATTTATACTCTGGCTAACTGTTCTTGTTAACTGAAGTATGTCAACCCAGAACATGGTTTTTGTGCTTAGAAACTCACTAGGAGAAAGGCTCAGGGCTACACTGGGGTCCTGGACACCCAGTGCAATCACTGGCCAGCTAATAGAAACTGTTTATTGGTTTAAACCCGTGTTTGAACAGTCTTCTTGGGTGAATACCCCACAACACCCCACTCACTTCTCTCCTCCAGACCCACACCCCTCCTCCATTTCCTCCTTAGAAAAGAGCAGACCTCCAAGAGACAACAGCCAGACAAGACAAAACAAGATACAATAAGACAAGGCAAAAGCCCTCATATCAAGACTGGACAGGGCGATCCAATAGGAGGGAAAGAGTCCCCCTAGGAAGCAAAAGAATCAGAGATACACATGCTCCTCCTGTTAGCAGTTTTTGTGCTCCCACAAAAACTAGGCCTGGGCCTTGTTCTTCTGGCATTCTTAACCCCTCTGGCTCCTACAATTCTTCCTCCCACCCCCTTCTGTGGGGTTTCCCAAGCTGGTGTGGGGGGGTGACTCAATGGAAAGCTCCAATTTGGGATCTTTGTCTGCCTAATGTTTTGTCTGTAGGTCTCTGCATCTGCTCCCATCATCTGCCAGAGGAAGCCTCTCTGATGATGACAGGGCTAGGCACTCATCTATCAGTATAGCAGAGTATCAGTAGGAATCATTTTATTGTTTTGTTTGTATGATGGCTTGAAAGAAAATGCCCCCCAGAGGAAGTGGTACTATTGGGAAGTATGACTTTGTTGGAGTAGGTATGGTCTTGTTGGAGGAAGTGTGTCACTGTGTGGGCAGACTTTAAGTCTTCTATGCTCAAGATATGGCTCAGTGTCATATTCCATTTCCTGTTGCCTGAAAGATTTAAGACTCTCAGCTACTTCTCCAGCATCATGTCTGCCTGCATACTGCCATATCCCAGCATAATGATAATGGACTGAACCTCTGAAACTACAAGTGAGCCACTCCAATTAAATGCTTTCCTTTATAAGAGTTGCTGTGGTCATGGTGTCTCTTCACAACAGTAGAAACCCTAACTAAGACAGTTTTTTTCTACCCTAGGTCTCTAAGCTATCTAGCCTCCAGTTCCTGATCATCCTGGCAGTGTCAGGCATGGGCTCCCTCTTGTGGTGTGGGCTGGCTTTGAATTAGACAAGTCATTGTGTGGCCATTCCCACAAGTTCTGCACCTCCATTGCCTCAGCACATCTTGCAGGCAAGGTAGATTGTAGGTGTAAAATTTTGTGGCTGGGTTGGTGTCCCAATTTCACCATTGGAAGTTGCCTGGTTACATAAAATGGCCAGTTTGTGCTCCGTATTCCCCATTACTAAGAGTCCTCAGTAGGGTCATTCTCATATGTTCCTGGGAGATTCTACCATACTAGGTTTCCACAATGCTCCTCCCCCAATGCCTTCCACATCCAGTCATCTCTCCAAGTACTTCTTCCTCTCCCTCTACCCCCATCCCTCCTCTTTCTATCCCCACCCACTCCCATGTTCCTATACAATTCATTTTATTTCCCCTTCCCAGGGAGATCCATGTGCCCATCCCCGCCCCGCTAAGGCCTTCCTTCCTTGTTACTTACCATTTCTGGGTCTGTGGATTGTAGCATGACTATCATTTACTTAACAGCTAATATTCACTTATAAGTGAATACATTCCATGTTTGTCTTTCTGCATATGGGTTACTCTACCCAGGATGATTTTTTTCCAGTTCCATCCATTTGCCTGCAAATTTCATGACATTGTTTTTTTAACAGCTGTAAATGTAGCACATTTTCTTGATCCATTCTTCTTTTGAGGGACATCTAGGTTGCTTCCAGTTTTTGGATATTATGAATAAAGCTGCTATGACCATAATTGAGCAAGTTTTTTTTTTTTTTTTTTTTTTTTTTTGTGATGGGATAGAATGGTTTAGCTGGGTCTTGAGGTAGATCAATTCTGAGTTTTCTGAGGAACCACTATACTGATTTCCAAGTGGCTGTACACATTTGCATTCCCACCAGCAGTGGAAGAATGTCCTCCTTTCTCCATAACCTCAACATCATGAACTGTCACTTGTGATATTGATCTTAGCCATTCTCACAGGTGTAAGATGGAATCTTAAAGTAGTTTTGATTTGCATTTCCCTGATGGCTAAGGGTGTTGAACATTTCTTTAAGTTTTTCTCAGCCATTTGACTTTCCTCTATTGAGAATTTTCTGTTTAGATCTGTACCCCATTTTAAAATTGGATTATTTGGTTTGCTGATGTCTAGTTTCTTGAATTATACATATATTTTGGATCTTAGCCCTATGTCACATGTGGAGTTTGTGAAAATCTTGTCTCATTCTGTAGGCTGGCGTTTTGATGGTGTCCTTTAACTCACAGAAGCTTTTTCAGTTTCATGAGATCTCATGTATTAATTGTTGATCTTAGTGCCTATGCTATCAGTGTTCCGTTCAGGAAGTTGTCTCCTGTGCCATTGCATTCGAGGCTATTCCTAACTTTCTTTTCTATGAGGTTCAGTGTTATCTGGTTTTATGTTGAGGTGTTTGATCCACTTGGACTTGAGGTTTTTTGTGTGTTGATAGATATGTATCTATTTACACTCTTCTACATACAGACATCCACTTAGATCCACCTCCGTTTGTCTCAAGTGCTTTCTTTTTTCCATTGTGTGTTTCTGGCTTCTTTATAAAGAATCGGGTGTCTATAGGTGTGTGAATTTATGCCTGGGTCTTTCATTTGAGTCCGCTGATCATGCGTCTGCTTTTATGCCAATGCTATGCAGTTTTATTACTATAGCCCTGCAGTACAACTTGAAATCAGGGATGGTGCTACCTCCCTGGAGGAAGTTCTTTTATTGTTCAGGATTGTTTTAGCTATCCAGGGTTTTTTGCTTTTCCCTATGAAACTGAGTATTGTCCTTTCAAAGTCTATAAAGAATTGTGTTGGAATTTTAATGGGGATTGTGTTGAATCTGTAGATTGCTTTTGGTAGGATGGCCATTTTTACTATGCTGATGCTATTGATCCATGAGCATGGAAGATCTTTCAATCTTCTGGTATCTTCTCCAGTTTCTTTCTTCAAATCCATGAAGTTTTTGACATCTATGTCTTTCACTTGTTTGGTTAGAGTTACACCAAGATATTTTATATTATTTGTGGCTATTGTGAAGGATGTTGTTTCCCCGATTTCTTTCTCAGTCTGTCGTTTGCATATAGGAGGGCTACTGACTTTTTTTAAGTTAATTTTGCATCTAGTAATTTTGCTGAAGATGTGTATCAGATATAGGAGTTCCCTGCTAGAATTTTTGGGGTGTTATGTTTACTGTCACATCATCTACAAATAATGAGGTTTCCACTTCTTTTCCAATTTGTATTCCCTTGATTTTTTCAGTTGTCTTATTGTTTTAGCTAGAATTTCAGGAAATATATTGAATAGATATGGAGAGAGTGGACAGCCTTATCTTGTTTCTGATTTTAGTGCTTTGAGTTTCTCTTAATTTAATTTGCCTTTATTATGTTTAGGTATGTCCCCTGTGTCCCTAATCTCTCCGTGACTTTCATTATGAAGGGCTGTTGTGTTTTGACAAAGGCTTTTTTTTGTCATCTAGTAAAATGATCATGTGGTTTTTGTTTCAGTTTGCTTATATAATGGATTACATTGACTGATTTTCAAGTGTGGAACCATCCCTGCATCTACAGAATGGAGCCTATTTGATCATGGTGGATGACCTTTTTGATGTGTTCTTGGATTATGTTTGTGAGTATCTTTGCATCTATGTTCATGAAAATGAAACACAATGAAAATGAATATACAACATACCCAAATTTATGGGACACAATGAAAGAGGCTAACAGATAAAGAAGCAAAATATGATCTATGTGTTGTTTACAAGAAACACAGCTTTCAATAAAGGAACCACTTCAAAGTGAAAGGATGGACAAAAGTATTTCAATCAAATGAGACCAGGGAGCAAGAAAGCATTGCTATCTTAATATCTAAGAGAATTGACCTAAAACTAAAACTAATTAGAAGACATGAAGAAGGAAATTTTATTCTAATCAAGAAAATGATTAATCAAGAAGATATTACTATTCTAAACATAAATGCACCAAACTCTGGTGCACCAAATTTCATAAAAAGTGTACTGCTGGAATTAAAGACACAGAGTAAGATCAAATCATTGAGTAGTGATATAAATACCCCGCTTTCTCCAATAGACAGGTCATCTGCACAAAACATAAGCAGAGAAAC
Organism: Peromyscus maniculatus bairdii; assembly: GCF_049852395.1. Taxonomy (NCBI): domain Eukaryota; kingdom Metazoa; phylum Chordata; class Mammalia; order Rodentia; family Cricetidae; genus Peromyscus; species Peromyscus maniculatus. The sequence continues at coordinate 31,257,766 of NC_134867.1, forward strand.
ATCAGAATTAAGACATCATGAATCAAATGGACTTAACAGATGTCTATAGAATATTCCACCCATACACCAAAGAAAATATATTCTACTCAGCAGCCCATGGAAGCATCTCTGAAATATATCTCATCCTGGGGCATAAAATAAAATTAACAAATTCAGAAAGACAGAAGGAACTCTGCAACTCCTATCTGACCACAGTGCAACAGAACTCCATGTCTACAGCAAACAAATCCCTAACATACACAAACTAATGGAGATTAAATATCTCATTAATGAATGATGAATGAGTCAAAGAAGAAATCAAGGAAGAAACAAGAATTTCCTGGAACTAAATGAAAACAAAATCACAACACAATGAAGCCACTGCTGCATAGTGAAGTCAGTCTTATGAGGAATTCCACAGCTCTGTCTACATTAATAAACTCATAAGGAGCACAATTAAATAACATAATGATGCAACTAAAAAATTTGAAAAAAACAAGAACAGACCAAATTCACACCCAGTTGACAGTAATAATAATAAAAACTAGAGAAGAAATTATTGAAATAGAAACAAAGAAAACAATTTTAAGAATCAATTAATCTAATATTGATTTTTGAGAAAACAAACAAAATCAACATATGCTTGGTCCAACTAACTAAAAGATGGAGAGGCTCAAATTGAAAAAATGAGAAATGAACAGAGAGTGTACACAACAGACACCAAATTAAATTTGGGATATTACAAGGGAATATTTGTTTGTTTATTTATTTGAGACCGGGTCTCACTATGTACCCCAGACTGACCTAGAACTCACTCTATAAATCAGGCTTGCCTTACATACACAGAGATCTGCCTGCCTCTGTCTCCCTAGTGCTAGGATTAAGGGCATATGCCACTATATTCAACTATAAGGAGATACTTTAAAAACCGGTACTCCACTGAGTTGGAAAGCCTAAAAGAAATTAATTAATTTTGAGATTCATCTAAACCACCAAAATTAAATCAAAAAAAGATCAACAACTTAAGCACACCTATAACAAACCAGGACATTGAAACAGTAATAAAAACCATCCGCCTTAAAAAAAAAAAAGTACAGACCTAGGTGGATTCATAGAAGAATTCTACCAGACATTTAAAGACCAACTGCCAATTTTTCTTAAAATATTAAAACAAATAACAAACCCCAAACCCAAAAGCAGAAAGGGCACACCTAGACTTTTCTATGAAGCCAGTATCACTCTAATGCCCAAAGTATAAACACACAACAACAGAAAAACTGCAGGCCAGCATTCCTCATATATTCCTCATATATATTCCAAAATGCTCAATAAAATACTTGCAAACTGTACACAGATATACATCAAAAAGATTATTGACTATGACTAACTTAGCTTTATCCCTGAAGTGCCGGGATGGGTCAAGCTACACAAGTCATTAAATGTAATAAACCACAAACTGGATTTATTGGCAAAAACCACAGATCATCGTAATATGTGCAGACTAGGATGAGAAGGAACATGCCTCATTATATGAAAAGCTAGAAATGAGCAACTATAGCCAATGTAATCCTAAACAGAGAGAAACTTGAAGCAATCTCACTGAAATCAGGAAGGAGAAACAACTTTCCACTGTCCCCTCTCCTTTCCAACATTACCTTCAAAGTACTAGATGGAGCAATAAATACAAGAGGAGGAAGTTAAAGAGATGCCAATAAGGAAGGAAGAAGCTACACTGTCCCTATTTGTAGATGACATTATATTATATATAAGAAATTCCAAAAAATTCTACAAATTTCAGCAACATGGTAGATACAAAAATGTACTTGTAAAAATCAATAGTTTTTCTATGACAATATGCATGCAGAGAAAGAGATCATGAACACATACTCCATTTCACAATAGACTGAAATAAAGAAAACATCCAGAAATAAACCTAACAAAAGAGGTGAAAGACCTCTACCATGAAAACTTTAAACCTCTGAAGAAAGAGACAAAGATACTATAGTATGTAAAGACATCCCATGCTCATGGATTTGTAGAATTATTATTGTGAAAATGACCATTCTAGTAAAATCATTTTCAGATCCAACGCAATCCCAGTCAAAATCCCTATCTCATTCTTTGCAGAAATAGAACATAAACAAGCAACAGGCCCAAAACAAACAAACAAAAAATCTTAAAATGTATCTGGAACTACAAACATCCAGGATAGCCAAGCAGTCCTGAGCAAAAAGAACATCGCTGGAAGTATTACAATCATAGATGTCAAGGTATGTTACAGGACCATTGTAATAAAAATCAATATGGTAGTGGCACTGAGATAGACATGTAAACCAATGGAACAACACCAAAGACCAATACATGATTATTCAATAATTTTAAAACCACTGTCTACTTTAAAATGTCTAAAAAATAAAGCTACACAGACATAATACAATTAGATTTAGTTGATTGAATATATGATGGTCTCTTGTATATTGTGAGTTAGAATGTAACTCACAATTTCCAGTTATTAACCAAAGTTCCTGAAGAAGCCATGGCCACACTATATAGTCTACAAAGATGACTGACTAGTTAGAACTTCAGTGATTATGGAGAGGTTAGAATGGTGTGGGTCCACAGCCAAATTTCCTGAGTTAACTTACTCCTTTAAATAAGTATGTATTGCCTACCTCCGTGTGTGGACCTACCATCCTTGGGATTACTAGGAAAATCCTTTTAAATATATTAATAGACTCCTTCTTTTCACCAACCCCAAAGCTAAGAATATTATAAGACAGCATTTGAGGTCTATAGCAGAGGTTTTCAAAAAATAATAACATAAAATTGTTATGAACATGGTATTGAGGGCAGCTTAAATCTGAATTTGCAAGCCATAATCACTCTTATTTGGCTCTAGAATAAACTATATTATTTTTGTTGAAACAAACGAACAAACAAAAAAGAATATTCTGCTATGATCCTTGTGTCAGAGATAACATAAAAAGAGATGTTATGTCAAATTTACTTACATTTTCATTCCTGCTTTTACTTAAAATGTGAATATAAATATGTATTTTATATAAGTAAAATCTTAATATATTCTGTTTAAACCATTTACCCCAAATGGTATCATATCAATATATAATCAATAAAGAAATTGTGAGATATTTTACTTTTATTTTATTTTTTGCCTTTTGTTAGTGAGCTTTTTTTAAAACAGCATTTACTTCAGGAAAGGCATGAAACATAACAATATAGAAAATAACTATCCTGAAACTATTGTAATTTATTATACTTATTTGTATTTTTTACTTATATACCAACTGCCTATGAATTAAAACACAAATGTGCAACTGTGATTAAATTTAGTCAAATTTAGTGTTTTAATTCATATAAACTACATTTTCACATACCTATTTTGCAGGTTTATTGCTATGATGATATATGATGTGTTGGGAATATTTGCTTCCATGTGTCTGCTTGCCCTAAGTCCTATAGAAGGAAGGGTGGCCTTTTTACTTTCTCTTCATCATATGACCAAGATGCATTGGGAGGAAACATTTCTTAGGAGTCACAGAGTTCCTCTATCCATGTCAGTACCAAGCGCTGGCCTTTCTTATCCTAAATACCTTTCCATAGTCCCTCCATGATTCTCCTCAAGTTTTTATTAGTGCAATGCTGATGATGGACGTGAGGGTCACACATACGATAGGCAAATACTCTATCTCTGTGTAACAACCCATGTTTTTTTTGAGACAGAGTCTTACTAAGTCACTAAGCGTTCAAAGACAGGGTGAGGAAATTAAATGATGTGAGCAATGTTTAGAAACTAGTGTCCTGAGGCTTCATGTGCTGAAGTTTTGTCCTATATCTTCATTTTATTGGTTTGTTCAGGTATGATATGGACCTGGAGAAATGGATGCTAGGAAAACCATCTTAAAAACAGGAGCGAGAAAGAGAAAATAGCAGTTCAGTTACTTCAGTGTTTGTGAGACAAAAACAAAGAGAGAGTGAGGATGCCTTGAATTTTGAGTTTGGGATTTTATAATTTATTCTGATGACTGTGTGCTATTTTTTTAAAAAAATGAAATGGAAAAAGAAAACACCTTTAGTTTTATCATTAGTAAACTGTTGTTCATTTGTTTCCAAGAACAAGCTTCATTCCCGTTTGTATGACTAGGAAGAGAGATAAATATTGCAACCCACACTTTCCAATGATAAACTCTTTCTCACTCCTTTCTGTTGTTTTCTAGTGTTGAAAGGAAGTACTGAAGCCCCAGCTGGCTGCTCTGTGTAGACATTGCTGAAGTGGGCACCAAGGTCACGGAAGATGGATAGATCAGTTCCAATCGGTACCATCATTTCTCAGCCAGATGTGAACTGAGGCTGACTATGATATCTTTCTATACTCAGGACAAGGCATTCGTTTTCACAATCCATATACAATACTTTCCTAGAGGCATTGATTTTGCATGTTTGAGGGCCTCACTCTTTCCAAAGCTAGGCTCACAATTACGATCTTCCGGTTTCAGCCTTCTGCATGCTGGGATCACAGATATTCACCTGACACTTGGGCTGATTACTTTTTTGAAAAGAAAAGGATTATATTCTGGGCTCCGGATGTAGCTGGATTGGTAGAGTGCTTGTCTAATATATAGGAAGACCTAGGTTCAAGTCCCAGTACTGCAGGAACCAGGTGCAGGACCACTAGCCCAGAGATGGCACCATTCACAATGGGCTGGTCTCTCCCCCACCAATCACTAATTAAGAGAATGTCCTACAGATTTCCCTACAGTCTGATTTCATAGGGGCATTTTTTCAGTTGAGGCTCTCTTCTCTCTGATGACTTTAGCGTGTGTCAAATTGACATAAAATTAGACAACACACCACACCTTTCTGGGTCTTTTTATTTCAATATCATTCTTACTCTTCTTTAACTACACCAGCATCTGCATTGCACCTCCCCCACGCTCATCATGGGGCTGTATCAGGACATTCGCACTTGCCAGCTCTTCTGTCTAAAACACTGTTTCTGTAGATACCTGTTAAGTTCAATCACTTCCTTCTAATCTTTACTTATTAATTCTCTTTTCAATGAAGCTACTCTAGACACTCTGTTTAAAAGACTCTCATCCAAGACAGCATACATCATTCTCTTTCATGTTAATTTCTAACTATATAACCATTTGTACGTGTGTGCACGTGTGATATATTGCATATATATAATATATATATATATATATTATATATTATAGCGTGTGTGTTTTGCAGATGTATGTTTGTATCCACACCTTCACATGCACACATCATGTATACATGCATGTGTGTATAGAGACCAGGACAACCTTGACTGTCAATCCTTAGGTGCTGTCTTTCCTCCCTTTCTTTGATTTCTAATTTCTTTCTTACTTCTTTTTTGTTTTTGTTTTTGTTTTGGCAATTTCTCACCAAAGTAATTTATTTTTTTGCCTGAGACTCACCAAGTAGCTAGGCTGGCTGGCCTATAAGTCCCTAGAGATCTATCTGACTGTCTCTGCTTGCCTAGTTATATATATTTTTTCTTTTCTCTTATTTATTTTTTTCTCATACAATATATCCAGACCTCAGCCTCCCCTCCCTCCTCTCCTCTCAGTTCTTCCCCCACCTCCCTTCTTCCCCAGATCCAGTGATCCTCTGTTTCTCTTCAGAAAAGTGCAGGATTCCCAGTGATACCAACTGAACATGGCATGACAAGATGCGATAAGACTATGCACAAACCCTCATATCAAGTCTGGACGAGGCAACCCAGTAGGAAGAAAAGGGTCCCCCAAACAGGGAAAAGAGTCAGAGACAGCCCCATTCCCACTGTTAGGAGTCCCACAAAAACTCCAAGTTAGACACCCACAGCAGAGGGCCTAGCATAGACCCATACAGGCTCTGTGATTGCTGCTTCATTCTTTGTGAATCCCTGTGAGCCCTGCTTAGTTTAGTCTGTGGGCCCTGTTCTCCTGGTGTTCCTGTCTCTTCTGGCTCCTACAATCCTTCCTCATCAACTCCAGCGAGGTTCCCCAAGCTCTGCCTAATGTTTTGTTGTGAGTCTCTACATCTGCTCCCCTCGGTTACCAGAGGAAGCCTCTCTGATGAGTACTGGGTTAGGCACTAATTTATGAGTATGGCAGAATATCGTTAGGAATCATTTCTTAATTTCTTTGGTGGGGGTCAGTCATGTTTGGTTCTAACCTATGTCTCTGAGCCACCCAGCTCCTGATTCCTGGTCATCCAGGCATTGTTGGGCACGGACTCCCTCTCATTGCTGGGGCCTTAGGTTATTATACCAGTCACTGGTTGGCCACTCCCCACAAGTTCTGAACCACCAATTTTCCCAATGTCTCTTGCAGGCAGGACAGATTGTGGGTCAAAGGTTTTGTGGCTGAGTTGCTGTCTTAGGGTTTCTATTGCTGTGAACAGACACCATGACCATGGAAACTCTTTTAAATGAAACATTTAATTGAGGGGGCTCATTTATAGTCTCAAAGGTTCAGTCCATTATCATCATGGCAGGGAGCATGGCAGCATGCAGGTAGATGTCGTGCTAAAGGAATAGCTGAGAGTCTTAAATCGTACAGGCAACAGGAAGTTGACTGACGACAGTCACACTGAGGGAAGCTTGAGCAAAAGAGACCTCAAGGCACCCCACCCATCCACCCCTCTGCCACACCCACCCGGTGACACACTTCCTCTAACAAGTCCACACCCCCTAATAGTGCCGCTCCTTTTGGAGACCATTTTCTTTCAAACCACCACAGTTAGTGTCCCAGTCCCATCACTTGCCTAGTTACAGCAGATGGATGGTTCAGGCTCCCTATCCTCTATTTCTAGCAGTTCTCACTATATATTTTATTTATATACCTTTTTTTCATTCTCTTTTTTCACTAGAATGTAAGAATCAAGGGAGGGGTTTTGTGTATTTGGCCCATAGTTGAATCTACTAAGACCTAAAACACTGTCTGGCATATGAAATTGCTCAACAGATACTTGCTGAATTAAATAAATGAATTTTTGAATTTTCCAATAACTGAGTACAACACTTATTTGAATCCTTTGGTTTGTTGGGGGAAAAAAACAAACTACTGATTTTAGCCATTTCTAGGAGAAACTGTTTCACTGCGACTTTCTGATATTCTGTTTCTTAAACTTTTTCTGCCCTGTCTTCAAGATCAGAACAATAACAATGTCAATGGACATGCTAATGTGGAAGGGGAAAAATTTCATGGAGTCTCACCTTTATAGAAAGAACTACAGGCAACTATTAATTGCTGGAAGAAGGAGAACTAGCCTCTCCCTAGGTTGAACTCCCTCATTGGTTATTCAAGACAGAGTGTTCCATCTTGAAACCATATACACACAAGCATAAAAAATGGACTCAGCAGATTCTATTTGTATATATTTGTGAATACGTACATACATATGTGTACATAAGTACGTAACAAGTCAATCAAAGACACAGGGCCTGTCAATTTGGAGGAACTCAAAGGAGGGTGACTGGGATGAGCAGGAAGAAGGAAAGGGAATGGGGAAGTGATGTAATCCTATTTCAATTAAAACCTTTTTAAGAATGATTGATTTCAATGACTCCAGAGGACACTTTTCAGTCTTCTGACCATTTCTTTCTTTCTTTTTCTTTTCTTTTCTTTTTTTTTTTTTTTTGGTGTTATTTTTTGAGACAGGGTTTCTCTGTGTAGCTTTGTGCCTTTCCTGGGACTCACTTGGTAGCCCAGGCTGGCCTCGAACTCGCAGAGATCCGCCTGGCTCTGCCTCCCGAGTGCTGAGATTAAAGGTGTGCGCCACCACCGCCCGGCCTATTCTGACTATTTCTAGATTATTGCATGTTTGACATCATAGCCATTGGTGAGTCATCCATGAAGACTGTGCCTCATTCTCTTTATCGTTGCTGTCAATTTTGAGGAACAATCTTTTAAAACAGAGGCATCATGACTAAGAGTAATGATTTTTTTTTTTTTACAGATTAAAAAAGGGCAGGGCAATGAGATGGCTCAACATATAAAAGTGAAGTCAAAACTAGTGAACTGAGTTTGATCTGCGGGATTCAAATGGTAGAAGAAGAGAGCTGAATCCTGTGGTGTGTCTACTCATATGTCCTGTGGTACATCTATGTGTACACACACACTCTCTCTCTCTCTCTCTCTCTCTCTCTCTCTCTCTCTCTCTCTCTCTCTCTCTCTCTCTCTCTAAATAGATAAATAAATAAATAAATAAATAAAATAGTTTTTAAAGGAAAAAAAATGTATACTACTTCCTTTCATCATTCTCCTAGACTGACAATGCTAGACTGGGTCAGCACTTTAGAATATGGCGCAAATTTCTAATTGCAGAATGACCAGCTCAACCTGCTTGCTGGGAGCTAGTATTAAAACACAGTGGCTTTAACTGGAACTTGCTAACAGATCCAGATCCAAAGGTGGAAAATGTGGAGATTGAGGATCGCACTTAGCTTTAGAACGTTTTTTGTTGTTGTTGTTGTTTGTTTGTTTTTTTTGTTTTTGTTTTTTCCAGACAGGATTTCTCTGTGTAGTTTTTCACCTTTCCTGGAACTCACTATGTAGACCAGGCTGGGTCTTTAATCCCAGCACTCGGGAGGCAGAGGCAGGCGGATCTCTGTGAGTTAGAACCTTGCTTTTTATCTGTTGTTCACGGAACTGTTTCAGGGACTTGAGGCAGAAGTCTCCTGGGGTACTTTAGTAGGAATCTAGGGGAAAACTGTTAGTCTGAAACGAAACAGGGAAAATATGTAAGATAAACAGCTAGACTGTTTCAAAATCCATTCTCTTATTCACGTGTGGCTGAGAAATCTGTTTTTTATAAGCAGCAAATTTTCATAGGCATTCATTAAGGTTTCTCAAAGCAATTGAGGGCAACTTGACCTTCATCATGCATCCCTGCTCTGGTTGATGATAACCTCTGTGTAGTTACTAGTGATGGCTATTTTTGCTCCCAAAGAGAACAGAGGGGTGTGCTATAGAAAGGGGACAACAAGCAGTGTAGTTATTCCTCTCTATGCTTTAGACTGTTTTAGGGCATGTCATTGAAATAAGAAGAGACTTTCTAAAAGGACTTTAAAAACCATAGAAAGTATGCAAGTATTAGGTAGCTAGTCAGATATATTAGCAATCTTGAAGGTAATTGAGGCTGGATCCCTCCTCATAACCAGCAGTTTCATACAAGGAATCAATACTGTAGGACTTACAGAAAAAGAGAGAGGAAAGAAAGAAGAGTCATATCTCTTGTCCTAGGTAGAAACATGGAGTTTTTCTATAAATGCCAGTGTCTTCTCCCCTAAGAAGTAATCCACATGGGTGCATCAGTCACTTGGACAGGTACAGGGGATAGGATGTAGAACTCTAGGGAAAGCTGACTCTTTCACAAACTTTAAGAGATAATACATAGCCTAACTAAGCATGTTGATTGATGCAATGGTCTCTGTCATTATCCAATCTCATTCCCTGAGAGTGTTTTCCTCTACAGTGGCCCCTTTAATTACTGCCCAATTTGACCTTTGAGAGGACCTCAGGCTGCTCTGTAATTAGCTCTGCCTGTCTTATGAACTACACCTATACCTCTTCCAGATTTATTTGACAGAGGTCATAAGGATCTGGAGCTAAAGGGAAGCCAGAGAAGGATCCCGGCAACACAGTTGCTTAGCAAAGACAGAGAGAAAAGCTACAAGACAAAGCAGGATGAATCATTTACAAAAGTAAGGCACAGTGATTCATGATATCTAGTAAGAGCTTTAAATTGCTCTTTCTTAGTTTGTTCAAAATTCCTAGTCCTGGTGATTTCTCAAAAGTAAACATGGGAGATAAATCACTTATTAGGATATGTGTAAAATGAAATATAATTCTACAATTAAAACTCTGCCATTACAGAATGTGTTTATAATATGGGTTGACAAAAGCCAGATATAGTTGGGATGCACTGTAGAAGCTAAAAACAAAAACAAAAAGAGACGTTTTTAGTATTATAAAGAAACAAAACAAAATATGAATAGGACACTGAGGAAAGACAGTGGCAAGTTCTCTCAACTTTTCTGTAGATTTTGTAAGAACAAATAATATAAAATAAAATAAAAATTAAAGGCTTAATTATTCCTGTTGAAATTAATGGAAAGGTCTTTCTCCTTATCAGAACAGTTACTTTAGAAGGCTTATAAATGTAATTACTTTCTCCTGTCTTTACAGATTCATATAAATCTTTTGAAAAGTAAACAGGTCGAGCCGGGCGTGGTGGCGCACGCCTTTAATCCCAGCACTCGGGAGGCAGAGCCAGGCGGATCTTTGTGAGTTCGAGGCCAGCCTGGGCTACCAAGTGAGCTCCAGGAAAGGCGCAAAGCTACACAGAGAAACCCTGTCTCGAAAAATCCAAAAAAAAAAAAAAAAAAAAAAAAAAAAAAAAAAAAAAAAAAAAAAAAAAAAAGAAAAGTAAACAGGTCTTCCTGCTGTGGAATGTCTCTTCCAGATCCCAGGAACAATCTCTTTGAAATACAAACACTAGACTGGTTGGTGCCCACCCCACCCCCAGGTCCTGTGGGAGAATAGGCGGCTAATCTCAGTGTAAATTTGCCTCTAATCTTCAAAACATCCTCAAAATATAAAATTCCCTGCTCCCCAATAAGGTCATCTGGTAGAAGGGACATCACTCAATTACCAGACAGAGTTAGGATGAACTGTGTGTGACAAGTGGCACTGTCATATTCCTTTTCCTGAGTAATCGTTCATTTTGAAATATCTACATTGGCTTGTGTGTGCTTTATAATTATAGGGAGTAAAACTCCTCTCTGTCTTTGGAATTGGTCAGTGGATTATCTAATATTACATCCTTACTCAATGTTAATCCATAATCAAGTGCTTCCTCTCTGTCACCTTTGTGCAGAGGACTTCTAGGTTGGGAGAAGATTTTGACTTTAATTATAATTATCAGACAATACTTTCAAAATTATATAATGAGCTTAATTATGCAGTGGAAATCTGCATAATGACTACTATCTATTTATCTATAGAGTCACAAATTGTTTGTTTGTTTGTTCTTTGAGACAGAGTTTCTCTGTATAGCCTTGGAAATCACTCTGTAAAACAGGCTGGCCTTGAACACAGAAATGCAACTTCCTCTGTCTCCCATGTGCTGGGATTAAAAGCCTGTGCCACCACTGCCTGGCTTGCTTATAATTTCTTTATGCTTTGGTCTGAAATCGTTTAGCAGTCATTTTATTGATGATTTATTTATTTATTCATTCTTAAAGCAACCAGCTCTTCCCTCATTGCTCTAAGATATTTAGATTTGTGTGCTGGTCCATTTTCTTCTGAAGTGCAGATGGTAGGATTTTAGACCCAAGAATCACATCACTATCACATGTGACCACTGGGAGAGTCCCTAGACTCCTGTTGACTCTCAAAACAACTTTCATCATTACTCTTGGCTTCCTTTGATTTCTGCTTTATGGCTTTTAAAAATACTTCTTTTTCTTTCTCTTTATCTACAGATAGTCCTCTGGGAGCTTTGGATGCTTATAGAAGTGACATATACTTTATTATTCAAACCAGTTACTTTGAGAGTGAAAAGTAGAATTAGTAATTACTAGGAAGTCATTCTCTAATCAGAATTCTCCTAGATAAGACTGGGTATATGTAGTTTCCAGGGGGAAAAAAAAGAAGGAAAAGGAAAAGAAAAAGAAAGACTGCCAATGTTATTGGCCACCTAGGTATGTAAACTCATCTCCTCAGTCTTCCTGTATTCTGAAAAAAAAATAGAAAACATAAATTTATGAAGAGAAATAGTATAGTATTTATAGTTTGATAAATGGAGTGCAGTGTGTGGGGTTAAAAAGTCTAACCCCAAACCCCCCACAGATATATCTTCCCAGTGATTGTAGCTTATGAAAGACTATGAGGAAAAGGCTAGAACCTATGTTAATTTAGCTCTAAGACAGGTTAGTCCAATGTGATGGTTTGAAGGAGAATGGCCTCTGTCTTAGTGTGGGTTGCTATTGTTATGGTAAAATACCATGACCAAAGAAACTTGGAGAGGAAAGGGTTTATTTCAGCTTATATTTCCAAACCACTGTTCATCATCAAAGAAGTCAAGACAGGAACTGAAGCAGGGCAAGGAACCTGGAGGCAGGAGCTGATGTAGAGGCCACAGAGAAGTGATGTTTTCCATCTTGTTCCCTATGGTTTGCTCAACCTGCTTTCTTATGGAACCCAGGACCACCAGCCCAGTTACAGCACCACCTGCTATGAGCTGGGCCTCCACTCCATCAATCACTAATTAAGAAAACGTCCTACAGTCTTGCCCACAGCCCAGTCTCATGGAAGCATTTTCTTAATTGAGGCTCCCTCCTCTCAAATGACTAGTTTGCATCAAGTTGCCATAAAATTATCCAGCATAGCCTCCACAGTCTCATATATTTGAATACTTGGCCCCCACTTGGTGGAACTGCTTGGGAAGGATTAGGATGCATGGCCTTGTTGAAGGAGATGTGTCACTGGGTATGAGCTTTCAGGTTTCAAAAGTCCATGCTACCCCGTGTGTTTCTCTTTCTCCACCTCATTCTTGTGTACCAGATGTAAAATCCCAGCTATTAGTCTAGGGCCATGTCTGCTTGCCTGCAGCCATGTTCCCTGTCCTGATGGTCATAGACCCTAACCTTTTAGAACTGTGAGTCCCAATTTAAATGCTTGATTTTATAAGTTGTTTGGTCACAGTGTTGTGTTAAAACAATAGAAAAATAACTAGGACACCCATGTTTTCCTGAAGGAAGGGGACCTTGGTCTGAGGTTGCCTGCTGCAGGCCGCAGAAATATCATAAGAACTCAGCTGGTTATGGCAAAGTCACTACCTGGAGGAATCAGGGAATTCCTCCAGAGGAAGCCAAATCCCAAGGAGTTTTTGGTGTTACTTGGCTTGTTATATATCAGCTGTATTCTGTTATGAAAATCATGTGTGCCTTCATAGCTTTCCCAATTGACTTTCCCCTTAGAAGGGCTAACAGTGTGGACTGATCACTCTCTGGACATACACATTCCAGGTATTTGGAGAACAGCCTCAGGAAAGGCTTTCCCTGGAATCAGATATCTCCCTTGGCTACTTTCAAGGACTAGCAGTAATAACAGTCCACATGCAAGTCTCCTGATTTAAGATAAATTCCACAAGGAGACACCACCTAGGTCAGTTGGACGTTAAGTAATAGCTTTACACAATTGAGCTCGGACCCTCCTTTCTTACAGCCTTACCAATTTTATAGACCGCTAACTACTTACCTAACCACTTCTAGGAATATTTAGGTAACCTTCTGTGCTAACAGCTATGCTCAGCCAGAACTCCCAGTTCAAGCCTCCCTGTAATTATCATTATTGGTAGCATCCGGCCAGGTCCATAACCGGATGGAGAAAAGTACCTTATCAGAGATACCTCTGTACTCTCTAAGAACAGACTTAAGCATCCAGGTTACCTGTTTGAGAAGGCCTGGCGGATGTGTCAATTAAGCCTTACTTCCTCCTTTCCTAAACCTTACCTCCAGTTCCAGATCTCCCTTTAACTATCACCAGAGGCATCTAGCTGTACACAGGTTGCCTAGAGACTGAGCACACTTTCCCCCACCCTGCAGAAAAACGGCAGACAGCTTGGACAGATAGGAGCTACAGGAAAAAAGAAGACAGTTTTATTTTCTCCCATTGACCTAGCAACTTATAGATTCTTAACACTTTCTACCAACCATGTTTAAGATTATAGTTGAGCACATAAGAGCCCTCTTCTTAGATATTACCTGAATTTAGCCTTTAGTTAATTCATTTCCCCATTGGTCACTTCCCTTTGGGGTTGCAAGTGATAATTAACGGTTATTGCCTCCTTGTGTGATTCTTATCACCCCTCCATTTGACCCTGGAAGCCTGGCTTTGCACTGCTAAGGGAATACTGCTTGTAAGTGTATATATACCAGAACTCCGAGGGCAGGAGAGGACAGAGAGGAGAGAAGAGAATGGAAGAACTAGATGGGTAAGAACTTGAGAGGAACAAACTGAGATGGGGAAGAAGTAGATTGAAGGGCTACAGGAGAGTACTAGAGGAACGAGATGGAAGATGAGGAAGAGCCAGATGAGAGAGAAGGAGACGGGGGAGGAGATGATATGGGAAGGAACAAGATGGATGAGAACCTAGAAGGGGCAGAACTAGATGAAGGAATTAAGATAGAACCTAGAGGGGACAGTAGACAAATATAGAGAAATCAGGCAAGGAAGGAGCTAGGCATGAGAACAAAATAGAAGCTGTGTAGAGAGAGAACTATCACAGAATAATAATAAAGTGTATGAACTAAGGAGTTTCGTGTACATATATTCATTTCATTTCATCAAAGATTAATTATCAGCTGGTTGTAGATTCTTCCCAGACCCTGGGAGGGGACTATCGAGGGGCTGGACCCCCATAGTCCCCGATAGTTGCCTCCATTGTTACAATGACAGTTTTACTTAAGTATAGTTGAGGAAAATGGGGTGTTAGAAATTCTTAGTTTTTAAAGAAAGAATCAAGAGTTTTGTGAGGTCCAAGAGTCCTACCTATTGTAGGCTTGGCAGGGTTCTTTTTTTCCAGTTCCACCCCTTTGACAGATATAGAAATGTTAGGTGGTTAGTGAGGTATTAGAGGGTGTGCAAGCCAATGAGACTAGACCCCTCCTAATAATCAGCAACTCAAAAAAAAAACCCAAAAATTGATACTGTAGGGCACTGATAAACAATCATAAAAATGGAATCTGAATCACATCTCTATCGCTGGGTAGAGACATCACTTTCCAAACTACTCAAATGGTCATACGGTTACTATCAAGCCAGAGGCTTGCTGATAGAGTTGTCCTTTCCCTTAAGAGTTAATGTAAATGAGCCTGTCAATCACATAGATAGGAAACCCTGCTCAGAAAAGCTGTTCATCCCAGAACCTTTAGGAAATAATATAAAGAGGCCAGAGAGATGGTTCGGTGGTTAAGAGCGTCTTGCAGAAGACTCAGGTTCTGTTTGCAGCACCCACATGGTGGCTCACAGACCTCTGTAGCTCCACATTAGGAGCTTCTGGCATCTTCTGGCCTCTGAAGGTACCAAGGCATGCATGTGGTACACATATATGAGTGAATGCAAAGCATTCATACACATAAAACTGTAGCTGAATACAATGATCCCTTTGCCTATTGTCTATTTTCATTCTTCAATAGTGTTCCTTGTATAATGGTCTCTCTGACCATTGTCCATTCTCACCCCTTGAGATTGTTTCTCTCCACACCGGTCCTGTGACCATGGCCCACTCTTATCCCTTAACGGGGTACCACTTTATATTATGCTCTGTGTATCTCATCTGAATCATTTTAACAGAGTTTATAGGGACAGGAGTAAAATTCTGGTAACAATAGGAAGCCTATTATACAGCTTTCATTTGGGGGTCTTCAAGGTCTGTCTCTTGTATGTCTGTCAAAGACACTAGTTTTGCAAGTGAGAAAAAGGTGGTAGAGTGATAGCTGAAAGCAGGGCCAGAGTACCTCTTTAGAACATCTCTCTTCTCAACAGAGTGTGATCATAAAGTCATAGTTACAGCATGGGCATATGCCATGAGTATAAATTTTAGCTTCAAAAAATAGTGCATATTTGTCTTATGGCAACCATACTTAAATATTTACAGCTGGAAGCTTTGAGAGGAAACTAGAATAGACTGCACACCAAGTAAAAAAAATCTGGGATGGGCATTATCTGGCTTAGCGTAGTTGCTATTGGGTAATAAGTCAACAAAGATGTTATGAACCAATTATTTAGACAGAGATAGGTAAGTAAATAAATAAATACAATATTTATACTAAAACTTTCTTCATCTGAAATTCAAATGCTAGTAGGCATTATTAACTGATTAATTAATTAATTAATTAATTAATCAATGCTAATTTGCAACAAGGTTACCAAGGCTGGCCTCAGACACAATCTTCCCATCTTAGCCAGACTGGAATGGAGTGTCTCTCTAGCCATGCCCAGCTAGTCATTTTTTATTTATATTTTTGATTCTCCTTACCTTGGATATATGGTCAGTATGCTGAGCAGCACTATTGTCCTTAATTATTTCTTTACCATGAGTAGGAAGAATCAAGTCATTTGCAGCATGTTTTTTTTATCTTAATAGACCGAATGAAATGAAACTATCAAATAAAGTCTGTATCACTTCATTGAATAGAAGTAAACTTATTCATCAAGTACAAATGAGATTTCCTGGTTCTTTGGGGGGAGAATGAAGCTGGTGTTCCAATTAAAACACCGAAACTTTATTTGCAAAGGAAGACAGAACAAATTGCATGTTGTTTCTGTATTTTAAAACTTATTTTATTTTTCCCATATTTTTGTTCTCATAAACATAAAACTATCTTATTACTGTTTTGCTATTCCACAGTGTGCACCATTTCCCCTTTGGTCAATGGTGCCTGTTTGCTGGTTCATTTCCTAAAATTCTTCTTGTTTTCTTTCTCCTTCTCTTGACTGTCATGATCCAGAACATAACAAGGAGAGACTGCTTGAGAATGGTGCACTGTCATTTCTTCCCCACTTTTGGTAACTTAGACTCTGAAACAGCATCAGATTAACAAAAGAAAAAGTCGATAAACCCGTCTGAGCTCAGTGGTGCCATCTTTGCCACCAGCCTGTAATTTCAATGCCAAAGGGAACTGTTAAAGACATGCCCCCTTCAAGAAAGCTCCTTTTGTAGTGGTATTGATGATGAGTGTAAACTCACAGTTGGGAATGAGAGACATTGAAGACTATTGTGACAACCTCTCTGCCCCGCCACAAAGAAACGCTCCAGAGAGGAAGCCACTGAAGAGAGCCCTTAAAAATTGTGATAGGGATGCTGAAGTGCAGCTCTTCACAGATGATGGCTTCTGGTAGAGGGGGAGGACTCAGTTATGTTTAAGGGGCTAGCCACTGGGAGTGTGACCATGCTCCAATGAGTATGTGGACACCAGTTGGATTTGGTGTATATTTTTCTTTCTTTTTCTTCTTTCTTTTTTTTCTAGAGGGCACAAGAGTTGGGAGTTGTACCTAGGTGGACCTGGAATCAAGTGTGATTGGGGTGTATTGTGTGAAATTCCTAAATAACCAATAAAAATATTATGTTGGAAAAAGAGAAAGAAATGCCCCCTTGCTATGTTGACAGAAATGGAGCGACCATTGATTTCTCTCCTCTACTTTTGTGCATTCACCCACAAATAGAGTGACCACACCAGGGCAGTTCCTTTCTGTGTTCCCTGACACATCCCAGCCTGGCCCTGGGAGACTGGACTACTGGCAGTTGTAGGGGGGTGTGTGGGTCAAGCTTTTCCTTTACTTTTTGCCTCTAGTTGTTAATACTGTGCATTTGGGGGTATCTGACATCTACCTCTGGATTGGGGGAAGGGGAGTGCGGTGTCATTCAACCAGCTCCACCTTTCCATTGTGCTTTTATGAAATTCCAAAGGCCTCTCCCTTTTGAATTCCAAGCTGAATCCAGAAAAATCTAACCACTTCATTACCATCATCAGTAAATCACTGTCCTTCCTCCCATTCTGAATGTTTTTTTTTTCTCTTTCACAAAATTACAAAAAGTAAAATCATTTTGAGGAAATATTTTAAGAGACAAAACAAATATCGAATAGATATCAAATAGACAAAACTCTAATAGATTGTGCTTCTCGTATCTTTCTCCCTCTTAAAATTGACCTGTGATCAAAATGATTTTTATGAACCATGAGCATTTTGAACTCTTTAAGTTACAAAATTAGAAAATATATATTGAATAAATAAATGTGGTTGTGGGTTTTATAAAAAAAAACTTAGAATGGTTTGAATTAGGGGGCACACATAAAGTAAGGCTTGAAGACTTGTCTTCAATAGTTTACAAATCCTCTCCACTTTTGGAATATTCTTTTGTAATAGAGGCCTTATTCCTTACTCTTCTCACTTATAGGCACAAGTTAGTATTCTGTGCACAAAACAAAGCAAAATTCCCCAAATAATCCTGCTTGTTCACTTCTCACACAATTTCACACTTTCTGTAGTGCTCTCTCCCAAGTTAAACTGTAATTCCTCATTGTTGATAATGATGAAGTCCAACTGAAAAATCCCGGTACATTTAAAACACTGGACCAAACAGAAAATCTTGTAACTGATAACATGCAGTATCATTTTTTCTTGTTGTTGGAGGCATTTTAAAACCAAATGTTTAATTTTAAAGTAAGTCCTTCAAAAACATTTTGGTCCCTACCCTTTGCCTTTGTGTATTTACTATGTGAGGCCAGGAGTGGAGACTGCAAAGTTACTTCCCCAGGCTCAACTGCTACTAGAAAAAGTACAGGACACGGTCAGCCTCTGGAGTCCAGCTCAGACTTGGTGTCTAGTTGCTGATCTGGCATTGGCAATACAGGCGATGGACGCTCCAATCCAGATGGGAGCAAAACTTTCCATTCTGGATTATTTCAGCATTAGAGGGAAGTGAAGCAGCAGGTTCCTACCCCAAGGCAGGTATAGTAGCTGCTTCTGTTCCCCCCACCCACACCATCTTCCCTTTTGTTCTCCAGTTCCCATCATCACTCTGTCCTTCAAGACAATCCGACATCTTTTCTACCAGTTGCTGTTCTGTGTTGAAACTCCTAGTGTTATAACTGTTCTGACACATACTAAAACATGTGTGCTAAAACTCACATGTTACAAGTAGAACTCAAGTCTTAGACACGAAACAAAAAGGACCTTCAAAATCTATTCTCCTTGTGAAGCAAAGTTGTATTCCACATAAGCAAAGAATTATACTCATGATTCTGAAATGGAGACATGTGCAGTACACTATGTAGAAACTCAATATAGCTTTCCAGAATGTAAACTTTACTTCAAGGTTTGCATTTAAAATGATTTTTTATTACTTAAAAATCTTTGCATTGGGCCTATGAGGTGACTCAGCTGGTAAAGGTTCTGGTCACCTAGCTGATGATCTGAGTTTAGGTTCCAGGACCTACTTGTTAGAAGGTAAAAACTGAAACCTACAGGATACCCTCTGACTTTCATAGGTACGCTACAGCATGTATGTATCAATACAAGCTTCTCTCTCTCTCTTTCCATATATATATGATATATATATATATCATATATATCAGCTACATCAGATATAATAAAAAATTTAAATATAAAATATAAAAATTGGCCTATTTTACGAGCAAATTTTACCAGATATCTTAAAATTTTCATAATAAGCCTTCATAAGTCTTTGGAAAAATAGGAAGAGGGAACACTTCACATTTATTCTATGCAGCAAGTGTTACCCCTCCACCAAGCAAAAACATCAGAAAAAAGAAGTCTATATCCTCTGTGTGGATATATGTTCAAAATTCTCAACAGAATGCTAGCAAACTAAAGTCATCAACTATAAAAATGGTTTCACATCCTACCTAAGTGGGAAATATTATGGGACAGTTGTTCTATTATCTAAATAGATACAAAAAACAAATATGGCAACATCCCACTCCATTTCATGGTAAAACATCACTCAAGTATGAGCATGAAGAACGCTGATATAGTCAATCTACCAAAAAAAAGAGGAAGTGGTATGGGAAATATTTTTCAAAAGTAGAACTGAATTAAGTGGAAATCAACAAACAGAAATCTGTGCAAGGTCATTAAAGTAGTGCTAACAGGTATATTTGAAACTTTAAATGCTTTCATTAGAAAAGGACAGAATTATAAAATTAGTTATCTGAGCTTCCAACTGAAGAAACCGGATAAAAATCACAAAAATAGATGCAAAACAAACACAAGAGAATAATGGGGGCCAGAGCAGGTATAAATGAAATTGGCAGACGCCGAGTAAAGATGAGAGGGTGATTATGTGGAAAGACAATTTAAATTGACAAACTTGTAATAAGAATGACAGATTTGGAAGACAAAGAAAGATCAGGAATACAGTTCAATGGTGGAATGCTTGCCTAGCATGTGTGAGGTCGTGGGTCCAGTCTCCAGCACTCCAAAAGACAGCGGTGAGAGGAAGAGGAAGAGGGAGAGGGAAGAGGAGAGGGGCAACTACTCAGCAATAAAATAATATAATGGGCAAATTTCTACAGACCCTTTAGCCATTTTAATGATCATACGAAAGGAACATTGCATGAAATAAACTTAGATGAAATGGATCGAAGTCTTTCAAAACCACATATCTGAACTGGATGGTTTGATTTTGCCAATAAATCTAAGAGAAAGTCAATCCATATAGTTTAAAGTCTTGAAAAAATTGTCAGCCTCAGGTTGATTTTACTGGAGAGTCTTACCCAATAATTGCTATTAAACTTTATACAATAATATCTTCTAGAAAATAGAAAAGGAGAAAAATTTCAAAGCCTGAGCACAGTAAGATCTTAATGCTAAAACCTCAAAGGTAGCACAAAACGGGGGGGGGGGGGGAGATCTCTCATAAATTTACACACCAACATTCACAGTGAAACACTAGTAAACCAAATTTACACACTTATAGACACACAGACACAGACACACACACACACACACACACACACACACACACACACACACACACGAGTCACATACCCTATGAAGAAATGAAAAAATGACATGAATTTTCCAGGGATGCAAGGCTGGACCTTTAGAGATTTTTTTTTAATGATAGGATAAACAAAGGCAGATTTCTAAAATGCATCTCAGCAACAGTATAAGGATTAAAAAAAAAAAAAAAAGGTGGGGGTGGGGGAGGAGAAAACCGGAATGAAAATGCACAGTAGTGGTGGACCCTGCAGGTAATAGCTTGGCCTTGCTTCCAACCATGGCTTCTGCTTCCAGGTTCTCTGCCACATAGGAGCCTGAGCTGCACATTGCTGCCACCATGGACCCTGATGTGGCTTTTCTATCATGATATACTAAAATTAGAACCATAAGCCTTCTACTCTCTTAAGTTGCTTTTTTCCTGGGTTCTGTCTCTGTAGTGAGAACAGTAACTAATCCCACACCACACAAATAGAAGCTGCTGAGTGAGTCATGCTGGTTTTTATTTTTTGTTGTTGTTTGTTTGTTTGTTTTTCAGGGTTTTTCAATTTGGCTTCCAAACTTCTGTAAGCCTCTTGTCAATTCATGCTAACATTTTGTCAAGATGTGTTGGTATGTGCCAACTTAATGAACATTTAAACCATTGATTACTTTTTCATTGCTGGAGAATATTTTTGTTTCATTCATTCAGCCCCAGAATGCAAAAATGTGTGGTTTCTGAGAAAACTTTATACTTCCGTGCTTGATGAATAAAGTGATACTATTTCAGTGACAACTGGTTTGTTCTGGGCATGATAGTAGGGCACCTCAGTTGCTTTTTCTGCTGGCATGATGAAACCCCAGAAAAGATGCAAACACAAGGCAGGAACAGTTTATTTGGGCTCAGTTTGAAGTTACAGTTAATCATAGCAGGGAAGTCACAGTGAAGGGAGCCTGAGGCAGCTGGTCACATTCAAGAAGCAGAACAAGGCACGCTTATGTGCAGCTCAGTTTGTCTTCTAAAAAATTATTTTTATTATCTTTTATTTATGTGTATATGCATGTTTCTGCGTGAGTATTTGCACATGAGTGAAGGTCCTAGTGGGACCAAGAAAAGGGGGTTAGATTTCCTGGTCGTTGAGAGCTGCTTGAGGTGACTGCTGGGAACCAAACTCAGGTTCTCTAGAAGAGCAGTGAACACTGTTGACTGATGGATGAGCCACCTTTCCAGCCTCCGACTCTCTACATTTTATATAGTCCTGAAGCAAAAACCTAAGGAACAGTGCATTGGTGTGTAGTGAGAAAAAAAGAGTCAGAGATCTCCTGGATGAACTTGGAATAAGTAACCTGGACTTGGGTGACATCCAGTGATATTTGTGGCCCAGATTTGCCTCAGGAAGCTTCCTGGTTCCACATAGATTAATCTTATAACTAGAAAGTTTCTGTTTCCAGCCCCCGTCCTTTCCCACTGGACAACAGTGGAACAACACAGAACATTCTTGCATTTGACATCACTCTGTGCAGGTTCCTGGAATCCCAGTTCCCCTCTACTCAGACAGGGACCAGAATGATTGATGTTTTGCCTTCTTCACATGTCGCCACATCGCACTTGTTCTTGAGATTGGAACCTGTTCTTATTAAAGTCGTCTGCTTGTGCATATTAGATACAAACTTGTAGTCCCTGGGTTATCTGATTTTCTTTTATCTGTTATATGAAGATATGGATGGAATACTTTATTTAGTGCACTCTCAGGAAACATTTACATTCTAGGCATCAAATAAAAAAATAACAGTAGAGGAGAGAGAAAGAAGGGCTGTACCATCTCATTCCCTTCTTGTCCTTCCTGGTGCTTCCCATTGAGGTCCTCAGATGGCATCCTGCCATTTCCAGCTTCTAAAGCTGTCCCATATTAAAGTCCCAGGTGTACTGATTTTCCATTTATTTCAGCATTGTGTGATTATTGTTCTAATTGCTTACAAAAGGGGCTTCACTTCCTACTTCTGGTTTCTAGGTCTGGGCTTCTTGGTTACAGACCTTGTGCCTGCCAATTTCTTTCCTGGGACTCCTCCGCTCTACTTGGACTCTGGACAAAGAAGAATCCAGAGCTGCTCTATGAAGAAATTGAGATGATGACCACTGCAGCTCTGGGTTCCCATAGGTAGTTCTGTCCCCAAGCCCAGACTGGAAGACAGGCTTCAAAAACCTCAGAGAACAAATTTAAGTGAGATTTAAATTGAAAGTAACTACTTGATTGCTATGCTCTGAATGTGCCCCTCCAAAATTCACATCGAAACTTAATATCATGGCAACACTGTGAAGAGTTTTTTTATTTGATTCCTGTATAAATTGTTCCATGTGTGACTTACAGTTGGCATCATGAGGGCTTCTCATGAATGGGCACATTTGTAGCCTTCTTAAAGAAACTTTAGCTTTATTTACTGTTGGAACCTTTTCGGATTCTGCTTTGGAAAGATATCACTCACATGCTAGGTAAGGCGCAGCAACTAGATCCCATTTTAGATGTAAGGACTGTTCTCACCAGTCATCTGGTTGGCTAGCAACACCTTCCAGGATCATAAAAACTACATTTCTGTTCCTTATAAATTGCCTGCTTTGTGGATTTTGTTACAATAGGACAGATGGGTTAAGATAGTGCTCCAGGTAAAGTGCCCTTGTTTATTCTGGAATACATTGAACATGAAACTTTCCTGATTCATTGGAACACAGGGAAAGACTAGGATTCAGTTCGTACTGTAGCTACTGATTGACTATGTATTTTCCCTTCTCGTACTCCCCATCCAAAATTCATATAAAATCAGAGAGTAGAAAGTAGTCCTCTAAAGTGAGTGTTGGTCGCAACATCTTGAAGCTGTTAAACCTATACACACCAGGAGTGAGCACCACAGTCCGTCACTGAAAAGCTCTGTTAAACTCTCAGTGAGAACACTGTTCACTCTCTTCTTTCCTCTTCCCTTCCCCCGCCCCCCTTTTTTATAGGCAGACAGGCTTGAGGAAGCTTATTCAGGAGCTGTCCCCATTTCCAACCACCATCTTGAGAAACATTGATTCCAGTTATTATTCTACACGATTCCCTTCTGCGATTAGAAATTGCAAAAAGTCTGTCCTGAAATTTGCTATGACGCGGAAACAAATCACAGACTTTGAACGCATTTTGCCAACTGTAAGTCACACATGGAACAATTTATACAGGAATCAAATTTTGAGTAGTCAGCGTGTGAGGCTTGGCCTCTATTCCTGTGCTGTGTCTAGCTGTCAGAGGTTTCACAGGTCCTAAAGATGTTTGTCAGTGATTGTGATGGTTGATCTTGGTTGCCAACATGATTAGATCTGGTATCAACTAAGAGATATGGCACCGGACAGGTCTGGAGGGGGCAATTTCCTATTACATGAAAGGGAAAGGCACTTCCTCAAAGTGAGCAGCACCTTCCAATAGTTGCCTGAGTACAGAGTTTGAGGGGAAAGCTATTGCTTTGTGCCTGCATACCTTAATCCCGTGATTGTGAGTATACTTTCCATGCTGTCTCTCCCAATGTCCTCTTCTGACATCAGCACTCAGCTACTTCAGCCTTCCAATGTGAGCTGAAGACCAGGGTGTGCAAGGATCCTCCAGGCCTTCTGTACCGAATTTAGACTGCTGAGGGGTCCAGCCTCATGGACTGAGCAGTGACCAGCCTCTTAGCCTCTCTAGAATGTGGCCAGCCATTGTAGGACTACCCAGAGTGCATCATGCCAGACAAAATCCCCTCTTAGTATATATTCATCTTGAGTGCTCTCTTCCTCTAAGATGATGACTTTTAAAACACTTCCAAATTTGAACTTTTCCCTAATTTAACAGGTTCCTCCAATCTTGTCTATTGGATTCATAAGATCACCAAAATGGACTCCATTTTAGGTCTTGTGATATATTTTACTAATATTGTTTTACTAATATAAAAATGACTTCCTATGGCAAGAAAAGCAATTCAGGAGCAGTCATCTCTGAAGTTTTCCAAAGGATGACTTTCCTTTTTTTTTTTTGCCTTATGATGTTCATTTTTTTAAAAAAAGAAGTGTATTTCTCACTCATAAATTCTATTTAAGAAAAACACATAACACTTGAAGTAATAGACTACTCTACTAGAAATTTGTATCTACCTAAAAACAATTTAACTTCATCATGCAATAAATGCAAATTTCAGTGGTGAACATTCTCTTCGAAGAAAACTTTCTTCAGCCTTAATACCATTTAGACAAGAACGGTGAACATGCACACAAAACTACATGGGGGTTGCGTGTGGCTATCAACAGATTATTGATAGAACTCTATGACTACTCGGAGGGCAGCTGTATTAACCAATGCATGTATCTGAGTTTGGACTCCAAGCTCTACTGGAGTTCAGTATTGAAAGGAAGAAAATAAAGACATTCTTGTTTCTACCACAGTAGGTGTTTCCAAACTTATTTTATTTCATAGCTTCCAATGGCTGAAGATTTCCATATCAAATAGTATTATTTTTTTAATCAGAAAATGTATCTAAAATAAGTTTAAAGATGTTTTTAGGGAACTTAATACTCTTTATGGGGACCAGATGCTTTGGATATTTTGGTTTTGGGGACTTTGTGGTGCCTAGTTAAATTATTTGTGTAGAAGTAAATCATGCTTTGGGAAAACGTTAGCAAAATGAAACATTGTCTTCATTTTCCTAGAAGTACACATGAAAGTGTGGGTCATGTTTGAAGTGCTGAATAATACAAATTATCACTTATATTTTAATATTTGGTTTGGGGATATAAGGCAATATTGAAAATGTACATGAAAAGTGCAAACACACACACGGGGGGGGGGGAAAGAGAGAGAGAGAGAGAGAGAGAGAGAGAGAGAGAGAGAGAGAGAGAGAGAGAGAGAGAGAGAGAGAGAGAGAGACTCAAGTACTCTGCTAGATCAGCTAGAAGTTTCAATAATCCCTTGTTAAAAGACTTTTTTTTTTCAAAAGCTACTAGGGAAAACATCTCTAAATAGATTTTTCTAATGAAATATTCCTGTAAATGTTTAAATGTTTGTAAACCTAAGGATGATGGCATAATGAAAGTTTATGCTTTAGGGAAGAAAATGTCTACTTAGACTAGAAAAAGTACCAGTTATAAATCACAATAATTCAAAAAAAATTTTCAATTATAATTTCCATTTATCTGGTAAGTGTTTCCATAAAAGTTATAAATTGCTTTAAAAGAGAACATAGACTAATCAATTTGTTTTAGTTTCTTCAGTTTTCTAATGAAGGAGTTGGACTAAATGCTATTTTTCTCAGCTCTAATATTCTATGATTCAAGTTAATATAAGGTAGTAAAATGGTCCCATTGGTTTATCCAAATGATAATAGAAAAGGCAGCTTAAACTTACAAAGCCTGGCAATGTAATTTTTTGTTTGTTGATAACAAAGAAAAGTACTAAGTGATGAAAGACACTATCCAAAGTTCCAACCTACTCAGGTTCTAGACAGTACCCCTGTTTCCAAATCAGCCTGGCCATCAAATATATTCCATTGCTTTGCTGTATTACAGACTCTAAGAATCCCAGGCCCCACCACTGGAAATCTTCCTTCATTGTTTTTGGGATGAGATCAGGACTTCCCATTTTCAAAAGAGATCTCAACATTCTGGTGTGAACATGAAGACAGGGGCTACAGGTCTCCCCCAGACTGCCTGGGATACAGAGGTGTAGAGGAGCAGACATGACCACAGCAATATTTTAGTTCATGATTTCCTGCCCCAAGGAACCACTTTTCTTGTGTCTTCAATCCTCTAGGGGAAAAGTGGAAAGCAATGAACACCGGGCATCTTGGCTACTCTGCTGTGGTAGGAAAAGTCACTGAAGGGAGCAAGAATGAGAGAGTAGATCTATAACCTTCACTGTTTGTGCCAAATTCACATTCTAGACACTTAATTCCACTTAAGCCCTGGAAGTCCTCTTACTGTAAACCACGAATCTAGCCATCACCATCCTACAGTCTCAAGCCTTTTAAGGCAATCTGTGATTTACAAATTATTTACTTTACTTCAGGGAATGGTATAACAAAGTGGATTCCCCTTAGTGGCTAGAGTATCATAAGGAGAAAACCCACGGAATTTGTTTGGCATGAGAATTTCTTTTTGGGTGAAGGAGAATTAATATTTCGCCACGTAACATAATTGCTTTAAATGGCAACAATGTACAACAAAGTTGCTTTTAAGATCATCCATGTAGGAGTCTAAGGATCTCAACTTTTCTACTTCTCCAATGCCACTTATTAGCATAGATTTCATGAATCTGGTGTGAGCAAATTGTCGCCAAGATATATATCATGGTTTCTTATGTGACTATCAATGCCCAAATTTAGTTTAAGGCCTTTTTACACAGTATAAGAAATACAGTATAATTTAGCTATCAATGAAATATTGTTCCTGATCATCCTCTTTATAAAAAAAGTGAATTCATTTTTATCTACTAATTTTTGGGAAGCAATTAGAAAAAGGAAAAATCAAAACAAGTGACTTACCTCTACAGAGACAGAACTCCAGACAAAGCAGCTAAACTAAGAACTTTCCACAATTTTAACATAAAGTAAAATTCAGCACAATTTAATTCCTTTTTGTATCTCATTTAAGGAATGCTTGCTGCTAAGATCAACAAAATAAATTCATTACTTTGTCTTGTAATTATTAAGGCAGTCTTATGATATTGGCTCTGAGAATCAAGTATGCAGTTAAAGCCATGTGAGACTACCAGATGATATATAAAAGCACAAATGAGCATCTTATGCTTGCTTTAGAAGACTGACCTGTTAAACCTGTGATGCTTTTATTAAAACAAGAAATCAATAGTATCAGTTATCTTCATATGGGTTAAAATGATATTTAAGATTGATTTCTGGAAAACCACTAATATTTGATCTGTGTATAAATCTTACTTTTCATTGTAGTTGGTGGCCAAGGAAGTGGTTAAATAATATATGAACATAAATGCCTTAGTTAGATACCTATTAAAAGGTATGCAAAATATAAATAGGATTGTATATTTTCAAAACTTTAAAATAAACACAAAGAATATATAGGTCTACATGTTATAATTTAAAGTCAACACTAGCACATAATTTTTTACCTAAATACATTCCTATGACAATACATGCACCTACAAACACATGGCCATGCACATAACCTTGTTTTCTGCATTTGCAAGAAAGTCAGAATATACAATTATTGTACATTGTGTCAACTTAAATCATTTTGGAAAGTCAATGAGGATGGAAATAAAAAAAATCTAATCTAAGAAATTAAAGTACAAGGAGATAATTATCCCATTGATTAAAAACACTGAAGACTGATGGAAAGTTAAGGTTTAGTTTGTTTGTCCCAGTGATCTTGAAAGATGCAGAAGAGAACAGGATTGTTTGTAAACATTCTGAATATTCCATTTGGCAAAAGGGATGAGAACTTTTGTAATCCAGC